>NC_049982.1:33980419-34005201 GCF_000003815.2 Branchiostoma floridae
CATAATAGTATATGGTGCATAATAGGTAAACCTGCGAAAGATATTTGGGTGCACAGGAAAAATATTGGATACACACCTCAAATTCTGGGTGCACCTGGGTGCACATGCACCCAGTATTTCGAGCCCTGATAACTAACAAGAGTTCAGAGACCTCATACCTGCATGAAATGTTCAGCGTTTGTAAATTTCTTGTTTTATCTTGTCTTTATGATTATGCAAATATGACTTCGTAGACCTTAGACCTGCATTAAATGTATTGGGTGTTTGTAGACTTGTGTAATTTGATACTCTGTGACTGGAGGGCAACCTCCGTCGACAGAGTATTGTAATCAGTCTATGTCTTGAGTGTTCACACCTATATCACGATGCTCCGTTTGCCGCTACATAATGTCACGCAATAAGAAAGATTCTTCTTTCTTCTTTGTGGCCACCATCTTCTTGTTGGTGTTTCTGCCACACTCATTTGTAGTGCTGATACAGAAGGTTGTCTGTTGAAAATTCCAAGAAAAAGGGGGTATTGAAGCTGGAGGTCTACTGTAAAGCTAAGGGCACAACCCGCCGTACGTGCAACTGCATGCTGTCTACGTGCGCAATTTTTTTTTAATCTGTAAGTGGTAAGTACCTCCTCCGTATGAAACCTGTACCTTATTGATTGTACCGGTACTATCTCGGTACAGTTTACCAGTAAACAGCACCTAATTTTTCCTGTGCATCCAAATCTTTAGATTACCAGTGCACCCTTTTCCAAAATGAATTTCAAGCCCTGCTTCATTGACCATATATACAGAAGATCTGAGGTCACTTACTTTGCATGGAGCTACCTTGTGTGTCATTCAGGTCAGACTTACTCCTTTCCTTACCCTGTAAGAGCAAGAAAAAAATCTATGATTTAGTATGAAGAAAATACTTAGTCTAACCATTCAAAAGTCTTTCACCCTTGGAAAACCTAGACTTTGATGATAATTATTGTTAATGTGACATCAGCGACCCAAACTGTTAACATTTTATGATTGTATCATACTTTGGACAAAAATAGACAATTTGAAAACACGAATTTGGACATAAGTTTAGTATACACTTTTTACATCGCCATGAAATACTTTTGAAACTTTTTTGTATTATCAATCAGTGTTTGATACACATTTTGCAGCCAGGTTGCCCAATGGGCAACCTCAGCCAAACTTTCTCAAAAGCTATGCTGTCCATGAACATTTCAGGAAGCAGCAGATGCAAGGCCTTAATGTTGAGTAAATGTTACTTAGATTAACATGATTCTTAAGATTATTACTGGGAAGAAAATTCACACACAAAGAAAAATGTCTAGAGGAAGACTGAAGAGTCCCTGTGTGACAAAGTCAGACTGCTGCTGGAAAGAAGGAATGTGTTACTATCTAGTACATTCTGCCAATCTACTGTATTCCATACCAGTACATTTGTAGCTACGGACACACAAGCAAGCAAACAAAGCATACACTGAAAACAAAACCCCCATACACAAAGACTTCATTAACAAACCTCTTGTTGAGAGAGTTCATTCTCAATCTCGCTTGATGAAACCGAGCTGATCTCCTCATCAAAGGATGAAAGGTCACTGGTGTGGACCGAGCTGACAGACAAGTTGTCCAGGTCTTCATCCCCAGGTTCATGACTGGACAATGGCTTGTGGTCACTTTTCTGTTGGTAAAAGGCCATAAAACATTTTAATTGTTTAAAAAAAGGCTCAAAGAATGACTTACAATAGAAAAAAGGTAATATCATTTCACTTTCCTATGTCATTTTTGTATTTTGTAAGTCCATACTATACTTGCCTATTTTCATACTCCTACATAAATAAAGACGGTTAAGGAAATGAAATGAACATGAATCATTCTGAATTGAGTTGAACTGTAATTGGAACATAAACTCACTGGTATCTCACAGGCCAGGAACTAAAAATAAGTGACCCACAAGCAGCGTTCCCGCCAGGTTCTTGAAAGTATGCGTCCAAATATTGGGAGTGGGGCATTGAGCGCCGGAGGCGCGAGACGAGCGCCGCAGGCGCTCGCATGCTAGGGGGGTCTGGGGGCATGCTCCCCCGGAAAATTTGGATTTTCAAACCTTCTAAAACACAATTTCCTGCAATTTGAGAGGAAAATCATGCACTTGAGATTGGATGTCGGTTGCCTCTTTTACCGTTATTTAGTAATCGACGACCGCACTCTCCCCGAAACTCACTTATATTAAAAAACTTTAACTAAGTTTAAGCACAGGGAATCAGCCTTCCGTGATCTGGCCGGGGTATTATTTGTCCAGACATGTCTATATGGAAATTTTTGATTTTTGATGCTTCGAAACAGGGCTCTAGTAAGTTCGTCAGCCCATGGAAAAATTCTGCCAATTTTTTTTTCCGTCATTGAATAAAAAAATGTCTAACGTTACCTCGTGCGATCGATGTTGCGCCCTCCCGCATCAAATAGTTTTCCAAGACGATAAAATAACGGCACCATCACACTTTTTTTTTAAATATTTTGCACGATGATTTTACTCAAATTTTTACAAGGCCGCGTCGTCATTTTCCACGAGCGTGCGTTTGTTTCCTGTGACCTCAGGTAACCCCGTTTTCGGCGTGAAATCTTTGGCTGGATTTCTTTTTAGATAGCCCAAGAACGTTATACATTACTCGAAGGAGGACGATCTGCTGCGTCGTTGGCAGTGATCAGTGCCGGTGTAGCCTTGAAGCAGTAGCCAGAAAAGACGTCCCTGCTTGCTGGGCGCTGCGATCGACCGTCCATGTGGGGAGGGGGGCGTGCCGCGCCATGTGCCACGGAGGCCAATGCCAGTGCACAGCCGACTCGATCGGCGCTTGACAACAATATTTCGGCCCCTTTTCTGCCGCAAATTTTGCTATTTTGAAACAAAAGAAATTTTGTAAATAAACAATTAAAGTGTTTAGTTTTGGATTCTTCACTTATTTACCGCGCACCGCTTTTTTTAAAACTTAGACAGCAGCTATGGAAGAAACTTGCCAGACGACACGGGCGGCTACCAATATCACCAAACAACGTCACGTGCGCTAATACTCGGTAACGTTTTCCCCGGTGACCAATGATAGAGTATAACATTACATTTATCATACGCTGATTGGCTATTCAGATGATTGGATTTGGACCTGGTGGCCAATCTAGACTGCTTGGCGCCGGCGGCATGTTGTCAAAGATACCAACTGCCAATCAACTGCCCACAGCGTGAGAACTTTCGTTGAGATGTGCACCACTCGCGCAGAACAGTTTGTTCAATACTAGTATTACCCACAAATCTTTAACAAATACATGGAAATGAGGACAAGTAAGTATCATGTTAATATCAGAATATAAAATCTGCGTAAGATTTCTTCCTCATCAGAAGAGGTACCGGTGTTAAAGAATGCTGACTGTCATATGGATTTCACGGACTACAAAAAAAATTGCATTGCGCAACGGACGGCTCAGACTGGCGCGTGGCAGGGTGTGTCGGACATGGGCCCGCTAGTTGTAAAACGTGCCGCGCTCCGCCCTATAACGGCGCGGAGTGCCGAGGACCGGGAAGTGAACAATTTAAATTGTGTATAAGTATGAATTGTGAAGGTAGGATTCCTTCTTATAAAGACAGATTTTTTTTAAGATTCCAGATACATTTTGTATACGGGTGGTTCAGGTCAGCCGTTCTTTCAGATTTTTTATGGACGCATTCAGCCGAGCCGAGTGCGTCTTTCCAGAAAAAAATGCGTCCAAAGACGTAAGGACGTATGCCTGGCGGGAACGCTGCCCACAAGACAAAGAGGAGAAACTCTCCCAAGGTGTTAAAAATGTGGCACCAAAAGAATCACAGTTCAGTAACTCAAAACTGAACAAAAAGCGAACAAAAAGAGAGATCATTGTGCTTCCTTATATGAATGGGGTGTCAGAAAGACTTTTAAGTCACATGGAATTCAAAGCTGTCTAGAACCCTTATACATCTTGGTAGCACATATAGACAAAACCTCTAAGGAGAATAAAATGTAAAGTCATACATGTATATCAAACACAGTGCCAAGGCCAAAACATCAAAAGTCCTTGAAAGCAAACCTACATTGGATAGATTGGAAGATAACTTTTGGCCAAGCAAGTTCCTTGAACACAAAGCCCAAGTTCATCAACCTAAGAAGTTTCTCAACACATACACTGTATTTGGACACTTGATTCCACTGGACAAAGTGAGAATCCTTGACACAGAACCAGAATCAAAGAAGAGCTTTACAACCATCACTAAGATATGTAAGAGACATAGGGCACCATAGACTTTCTGCAACTTATGATCCACTGTTCACCTACTCACGTGTGATACCACTATCATACCAGTATACATTTGTACATTACATGACGTCACAGACACAGTGGATTGCCCATTCCTTGACAAAGACTGAAGTTGATCAGTCAAAAATTGGGGTAAGTCCAATTTTTTGTGTTGGAAATTACAGTTTAACTCTATTCTGAATAGCTTATATCAACACAGAGAAACTTTCAAGTTGTGACTTAAACCATTTTTATGATATTTTTGGAAAATTTTCCTCTGTTATATATTTTCTCTTACCTCTTCCCTCATGACCTCAATGAAAAGCAGCCTGCAGGCCAATTTGAGTTTCAAGAATAAAGAAAGATTCAAATAAACAATTTCTGACGCGTCACTGACGATATGCCTAAATTCAAAACATTTGTCTGTTTTGACGTTTCTGTTATTAACACTTAGTCTAGTACTTTTACCTTTTCATCAGCTCTGCATCTCTTTTCCTTGCTGCTATAGGACTCTGCTTCACAACCTTTCATCATTTTCTCAGTGATCAACTTTGTTGTAGCTTCCTTGTCATCTCCCTTCTTTTCTTGTGCAATTTTAGGTGTAAGATCCTTCTCTTTCAGTCTCCTTTCTTCCCTTTTCTTCTCTGATTCTGCCCTTTCTTTACTTCTTTTGTCATCTCTCACTTTTGATGTGTCCTCTTGTTCATTCTCTTTTTGCCTTTTTTCTTCCTGACTCTTTGCTGGTGCTGACATCAGGTCTTTCTTTACTTTACTCTCTTCTGTGTAAGTTGTCTTGGATGATGACTTATACCTCACATCTCCCTGAACTTTACCATCTGTAGCTTTGGCAGATTTTACTTTTGAATCAGATTTACACATATCAGTCTTGAAGACTTTTGAGGATTTTGTGGGGTCACTTTTGCTACTTTTGGAAACATCCTCTTTTCTTGGCACTTTGCTTGGTCGGCTTGAATCATCACTCTTGTAAACTTTTGGTGATCTGCTGGAGTCTTCAGATTTGGTCAGCTTAGATACTTTGAAAGGGTCTTCAGTTTTTACCATTTTTACATGTTTAGGAGAGTCGTCCCGTCTACGCGTCTTGGAGGAATCTTCAGTCTTGGGAACCTTGTAGGCCTTAGAACTTTCTTCCTTCTTTGGAATCTTGTAAGGCTTTGCAGAATCTTCACACTTGGAGGTCTTAGGAGGCCTCTGTGAGTCCTCTTTCTTCTTGTCTTGCTTAGGAGAGTCGTCTTTTCGTAGAACCTTGGCTGGTTTAGGTAAGTCTTCAGATTTTGTTGAAAGCTTGAGGGGCTTAGTTGGCTTGTTGTATTTCTCCGAACGATCAGACGTTTTTGATGATGACTCCGACTTTTCCTTCATTTGCAACTTCTCCCCACTTTCCCAAACTCTCGAAGGTTCCTGTTTAATCTTTGTTGCTTTGTCGCTTGCTTTGTGGTCAAATGACAAGACTGCCTTCTTCATATCACCTACTTCTCCCTGCACTGTTTGGCTTGGTGCTGAAGATTTAGGATCCTTCAAATCTGTTTCTATACTCTGACCAGAGCTCACTGGAGACTTCGATTCTTGGACAGTCTTAGTGGACTCCAGTCTTGGATCTATCTTCTTGACTTCACCAACAGAGGAACCCTTTTGTTCTACGGCAACTTTCTTTCTTTCCGGGCTATGTATTTTCCCCTCAGGTAAACTCTTTCCCTCTCTATTTTTGCTATCGCCTTGGCAGCTCATCTCATATGTGGACCGCTTCTTTGACAGTTCACCTTTTCCTTGTCGTGATGAATCCATGGCCCTCTTCCCGGACTTTTCCCCACTCCCCATGTCTCTGGTTTTTGTAGAGGTGGGGAATTCAGTCTTATGAGAAGTCATAGGTATGGGTAAGTCTATTGGTAGACTTCTGAAGGGTTTAGCGTGGGGGGAGTCCTGTTTGGTTGAACGGGATGGTTCCATCTTGATTGGCAGTGGCTCAGGGCGTGTCTTGATAAGCTCTTCTGCCCTCCGTCGCTCCTCCTCCCACTTTTTCTTCTCCTCTTCTCGTTCCACATAGTCATGCACAACCTGGTAATAAAACATAGTCATGGACAACCTGACAATAAAACATAGTCATGGACAACCTGACAATAAAACAAGGTCGTTCCACATAGTCATGGACAACCTGACAATAAAACATAGTCATGGACAACCTGACAATAAAACATAGTCATGGACAACCTGACAATAAAACAAGGTCGTTCCACATAGTCATGGACAACCTGACAATAAAACATAGTCATGGACAACCTGACAATAAAACAAGGTCGTTCCACATAGTCATGGACAACCTGACAATAAAACATAGTCATGGACAACCTGGCAATAAAACATAGTCATGGACAACCTGACAATAAAACAAGGTTGTTCCACATAGTCATGACAACCTGACAATAAAACAAGGTCGTTCAACATAGTCATGGACAACCTGACAATAAAACAAGGTCGTTCCACATAGTCATGGACAACCTGACAATAAAACATAGTCATGGACAACCTGGCAATAAAACATAGTCATGGACAACCTGACAATAAAACAAGGTTGTTCCACATAGTCATGACAACCTGACAATAAAACAAGGTCGTTCAACATAGTCATGGACAACCTGACAATAAAACAAGGTTGTTCCACATAGTCATGAATGGACAACCTGACAATAAAACAAGGTCGTTCCACATAGTCATGGACAACCTGACAATAAAAGAAGGCAGACACAGGCAGGTTTCAGTCAAGAAAAGTGATTTGCAACTGTGGTACAAAAGAATCTCTGCTGCTGTTTCTTTATGTTCATTCTGCACAACCATTAAACCAGGAGTTACTTTTAATTAGGAGTAACACACCAGCTTTGCACAATAGGTAGATGTACATGCTGCATGGGACCAGGCTGTTAGGTTTCATCATTTCCAATTACGCTACTTATTTGAAGTTCCAAAGGAAGCTGCTTGGTAGAAATGCATTATACACGTACTAGATACATTTCAGTGACATACATCTGTAATTCATTTGCTTACTGAGAAACTAGTACTCTTTCCAAGAATGGACAGGCCAATCAAATTTCTATTACCACGAACCTTTATAGCTAACACTTCTACTAACACTTCTATTATAACTAGGTAGGGACTGAGGGAGCATCTTTGTCTAACTCCACACTACGTTGTATAAATGGAAAGGTTGAGATATATATCCATTGTTTAATGTCATGTTGTTAATGTAAATGTGTATATATAAGACTTTCACCCAAGCTGAAAACTGTTAAAAAGTTTAATGATTTTATAATAAAGTGCCATCTTATAGAATCAGTGTTTTTTTTAAAATATGTTCTGGTTTCTGTTCTTTTTCATAATGGTCAATCAAATCGTGTATGCCTCTAATATTCTCACCAATCTGCCCCGACTAAATCCACTTTGGTCTTTATCAATAATACATGTATCTGTTATTTTACCTTAAGTGAGAAGGAGTTAACAGCATTGAGTAATTCATCTTCTGTGATAAGGCCCTCACAAGTCTGCTTCTGTTCTTTCTGTTCTGACAATACATTTGTATTCTATAATAATCCTTGGGGAAAAGGTATTGATAATTTTTGGGGTCAGGGGAACTGGGGATCTTTAAAAGAGTTAAGGGAGGAGTAAACTTCTGTTAGCTTGTCTAAGATTGCATGTGAAA
This sequence comes from Branchiostoma floridae, assembly GCF_000003815.2. Lineage (NCBI taxonomy): Eukaryota > Metazoa > Chordata > Leptocardii > Amphioxiformes > Branchiostomatidae > Branchiostoma > Branchiostoma floridae. The sequence continues at coordinate 33,988,418 of NC_049982.1, forward strand.
GAATTCTCTGAAATTTGTAATTTTGAATGTTTTCTCTTGTACAATTTCTGTGCACTAAGTTAAGAAAATATTTAGAACACCTATTCCCTAACTCCATCCATCTTTCTCTAGATCTTGTCATAATTCATTGCCCACATCAGTTATATAATAGTTCTCTTTGTTTTTGCCTTGCCGCGCAGCGGCAAGGCCTTCCGCTGGATTTCTTCCATGGTTCAATGGATGGACCTGTTAACCCAGCCCTTCCAAAGCCCCTTCCAAAGGCCCTTCTTTCCTTGCCGAGTTTCATGGCTTAGTTAGACAATGGTACATTCCAGGCAAGTATTAAAACTCTCTTCTAGACGCATGTTACTGTATGTGGTCCAGCGTAATAAATCTACGCTTTAACTCACCATGTTTATATAAAGATATATCACAAATTGCATCAGAAGGAACTTATTTTGTAATAAAAAATAATGCATATTCATTGTGGGTCAAAAAGTTTTACAAAACCTGTTTAATGTGTTTAATATTATAATTCATCTGACATAAATTATGATAATGAGGTAAATTTCCAATATCCCCCTAGTACACTCGGGGATTTTTGCTGCATTTCCTACTGAAGTTGCTAGGTGTCGCTCTTTGCACATAGCAGTTCAGTTCAGTTCAGTTCATCCTCGTAAGAGGTGCACATAGCAACAATATCAACTTGGGGACTAGTAGCCAGGTAAGTACATTAAGTCCTTTTAAAGACATTTGTGACTATGAATGTCCTTGATAGAGCTTGTATTGTGTGAAAAGAAGATTTGGGACTGGATTGGCACCTGGAGAAGTCACCAAAGCTTTCCATATGTAGGAACTTGGGTGGGAGGGGGGCGACATGTGTAACTCGGGATTTTTTAAGCGTAGAATCTAGTCTAACTTACCAAAATAACATGAAATATGCGGCAAGGCACAGCTTTTTTTAAAAGCATTTCTTGTTTAACCAGAGCATAATGATTTGTTAATTATAGGCTTTTGAAGTCTGCTTTCCTATTTAGGCCATGTTGATTTGATTATATGGATGACATCCTCTGGGAACTCCAAAACTGATGCGAGCGAGCAAAAAAAAAAAGTTTGGCCAAAAAAAAAAGTTGCCTTCAGTATGAAATCAAAGTGGCCAGGAAGGTTGAACATAGGACTAAACACACATAGTATGGTATACCAACAGTTAGGTGCAGGGACAAGTACATCATACGGGTGCAAAACATTTTTTTTCTTCTTGGACGAATCCGAAAAAGCAGACCTTAAAAAAATCAGAGGAACAGATTTAGCCAATTACAAAATGGACACACTGTGTCGGCAGGCATTTGGGGTCTTACCGCAGGCCAAAAAGACAACAAGAGCGAAGTCAAGTAGAGTTTATAGTCAATTGTACCAAGTTTCTACAGTCAAAGGTACAGAGACAGTTAGCCTTTATTACATGGAGATGGGATTTTAAAATGCCAGTGGGAGTCCAATAATCCACCAAACAGATTCCTTTGTAGCAAAATTGACCAATTACCGTTGTTTTGAGTATTGCCAGTTCTCAAGTTTCCACAGACAATCAGGCCCAGGTTCGGGTCTGGACCTGGAAATGATCCTCTGGACCTGAATTTTCTGTACTGGTACCTCCCCCTACCAACAATGGATTTTTTCTTTCTTTCCTTTCACATCTTCTTCTTTTATTTGGGCATTCTATGGCATTAGTTATCTGTTTGCTGATACTTTTTTTCAATCTACGGAATATTTGTGCTCATTTTACAGCTGCTTTGTACAATTTATTGTGTGGTCGAAAACTTCTTTTTTTTTTTGGAAACGGCCGCAAATTGGTGCGAGCGCGGAAGTCATCCATATAATCAAATCAACATGGCCTTACCAAAAGATACAAAACTTGCCACAACTATTAACTATTTTATGACAAAGTATGGTAAGTCAGGGCTCGAAATACTGGGGTTTTGTGCACCCAGGTGCACCCAAAACAGGGATAAACAAGTCCACTAGCCCTATTGTCCAGGGCAAGTGAAAGTGCTGTTCGGGCAAGTGCATGTCCTATCCCACTTGTCCGATCAGGTAAGTAAGATTTTTCCATTGATTTTAGTGCAATTTTGATATACTTGTTACTTTTTACAGTCATGACATCAAGCAATTGCCTACAGAGAATTCCATTGCTGGAAGTGAAAATGCATATACTAGTAACTGTTGTACAGTGACATTTGAATTTTGGGCAAGTGAAAAATTGGTTCGGGCAAGTATATTTTTTATGTGCTTGCCAGATAGGACAAGTGGATTTTAGAAAACTTGTTCAACCCTGCAAAATTGGGGCTGTGCACCCAAATATTTTCATAGGCTTATGTATGTTAAGATATCAGTATACTAAGTAAGGCCTAGGAAAAAAAATGTTGTGTTTCCTGTTTCAATCCTGAAAAAACAAGAGTTCGGAGACCTCATATCTCCATGAAATAGTCTGATCATGTTAATGACTTCCACATTTGCATAATCTATGCTTAGTTATGTACACATGTAAATAAGCTACGCTGGTCACTATGTTGATTGTCAAATCATTACCACACGAAAAATTATGACACTTTGTATTAATTATGCAAATTAAGGACTTATTTGCATAATTGGCATCTGATAATGTTCCACCTGCCACAAAAACTACATATATTGCATGTATTTGAGTTTTATAAAGGAAACACTGCAAATACAGATTTTCCTCATCAAATATGCAAATTAAGTGTCAGTTGCATAATTTGCACTTGATGATGTGCATCTTGTCAAAGCTGCCTACATACCAAATATCATGTAAATTTGTTGTTCCCTTCTTCAGTTATCCACCTAAGAAGATTTTGACAAAAATGTCCCTGCAGTTCCAGAGCAACCTTCTAGGGGGACCAAATATACACCACATATCCCTTATGTCACAAGCTATCTGCCATCCAAAAATCAAGACCATAGCACATCCAGTTCAAAAGATCCAAAAAATGAATTTCTGCTGCAGTACCAAGGTCACATACCAGGTGGCCCAAAATTGACCTTGACCTTTGTCTTCGCAACACCTACCCACAAACCAAATATCATCATAATCCATCCAGAGGTTCTTGAGTTATGCTCACTACAAAATCCGGACACACAGACAGACACACACACACACAGACACACCCAAAACTATATCTCCATTTTTCATGGAGATAATAATTAGGGTCGGTAGGTAGGGATGATCTTTTTTTTTTAAGACTTTGGTCCCATCTCTATAGCCTGACTCTGGCCTGGCAAATACAGTTTACAACGTAAAACTGAAATGCATGATAGCACAGGAACAAATTCTACACTACACACAAGTGTTAGACTGCAAATGTCACTTTGAGGATGTCCTGCCCTTCAACGAATGTTACCAGCAGGGCTGTCTCCAGGACCCGTCCCTCTGCCTCAGGACTGAAATTTGCTTGTTGGGACAGAAAAAAATATTACCCCATCCGTCCCAATAATATTAACTTCATGACGTTAAACTGTTGAAAATATATTTTTCTGACCTTAAATTAAGTGAAAAATCAACAACTTGGTCTACCAAACTAGCCTGGGTACCATTCGATTTTTACCGGGGCTCCTTACACTCGCTTCCCTTAAAAAAAATTCCAGGCTACTACCAAACAATGAGTCGGACAAAAAAATTAAAGCTGGAGACAGCCCTGGTTAGGCCTACGTCATATTTGCTACCCGGGGCTCGGCTGGGCTGTTTGCAGAAACGAAAAAATTAAGTTTATGCCAATAAATATGCACAATGCATGCTGTTGAATTATTTTTGGTCCGTTTTGTGTTGTTGTTTTCTTTTATATCATACTTTAATATCGTTCCCAAAAGCCGCCCAGTCGGGCCCCTTTCTGGAAATATGACCTTAGCCTTACCAGGCCCCCTTTTCACACCCCAGTAAACAAAACATGAAACACCCACCAGATCCTGCCAAGTTGATATCTTACTTATTAATCTTATGTTTATTAAACAATGTTTAGATATGAATATATAGTTATTTTTAATGCCTTTTTCATCAAAGACAAGACACAAGACATGCTAGATGCATGTTTGTACTACTTTAAATGTTCCTCCTTAGATGGAAATAAAATACACATAAATGCGTCTCAAACACAGAAAAATGGATTGAATACCCGCGCACAAGAAAGAAAAAATGTTGTTTGTCCCATGATTATTTTCTCTGAGCGCTGATTCTTCATTTAGAGTGAAAATTTACGAGGATAACTGAGGACTTTCCGCTGGAGCTCCATTCCCGATCGGCCTTGTGGTATTAAACATTTCATTTTTTTCATAGGAAATTTTCATTGTTGACCTAAAATGGAACCGACATTTACACAGTGGGACGGATAAGCATTTATTGTAGGCTAATCTAATTTGATTTGTGGCTATTTCCCCCTTCCGTGACCATAGTAAAGTAAGATGTTTAAAATGACTTTTAGTATTTCTTGAAATTGTTCGGACTTCTGGGTCCAAAAAACGGTTTAGGCCATGTTGATTTGATCATATGGATGACATCCTCTGGGAGCTCCAAAATTGATGCGAACGAGCGAATAAAAAAAAAGTTTGGCCAAAAAAAAAAGTTGCCTCCAGTATGAAATCAAAGTGGCCAGGAAGGCTGAACATAGGACTAAACACACATAGTATGGTATACCAACAGTTAGGTGTAGGGACCAGTACATTATACGGGTGCAAGACATTTTTTTCTTTTAGGACCAATCCGAAAAAAACAGACCTGGAAAAAAATCAGAGGAACAGGTTTCGCCAATTACAAAATGGACACACTATGTCGGCAGGCATTTGGGGTCTTACCGGGGGGCCAAGAAGACAACAAGAGCGAAGTCAAGTAGAGTTTATAGTCAATTGTACCAAGTTTCTACAGTCAAAGGTACAAAGACAGTTAGGCCTTATTACTTGGAGAGATTTTTAAATGCTATTGGGAGTCCAATAGTCCACCAAACAGATTCCTTTGTAGCAAAACTGACTAATTACCAATGTTTTGAGTATTGCCAGTTCTCAAGTTTCCTCTGGACCTGAACGGGACCTGAATTTCTGTACTGGTACCTCCCCCTACCATTGCAACAGAAAATTTTTTTTCTTTCTGTCCTTTCACATCTTATTAGATTTATTTTGGCATTCTATGGCATTAGACTATGATTAATTATCTGTTTTCTGATACTTTTTTTTCAATCTACGGAATATTTGTGCTCATTTTACAGCTGCTTTGCACAATTTATTGTGTGGTGGAAAACTTTTTTTTTTTTTGGAAACGGCCGAAAATTGGTGCGAGCGCGGATGTCATCCATATAATCAAATCAACATGGCCTTACCCCAAAAAAAAGTCTAGGGTCGGCATGTTTTTCTAGGGTCGGTCGGGAAACAGGAAACACAACATTTTTTTTCCTAGGCCTAAGCACCATATTCTTGACGTCTATGTGTTAGAAAGACAATAAAATGACTGTCATAGTATTTCCGATTTCTGAAGAGCTCCGTTCAAATTACTAGTACTAACTTAGTAGGTTTGCAATTAGGTTATTCTGATATTCTTCTTTATCTGATATGGTGCACCGTCCAGCCAAAAATATTTTGGTGCACCCAATTTTCTAGGTTGGGTGCACCAGTGCACCTATTCCCAAAAATGAATTTCGAGCACTGTAAGTTGATTAATCTTGGTTGATAAGAAAGTCAGCTACTGAAAACTAACTCAGCCCACCCCTGATCCACGACCCTGACCACTGGTCTCGTACCTCACTTCACCCCAGGGACAAAAAAGAAAAACAGAGTTGATTTCAGAAGTGAAAAGGCTTACAGAAAGACATAGCCTGATAAATGGGCAGGTTCATTTTTGTACAATAGTTACAAGTGAGTCAGGGAAATTATCAATTACACTTTAATTTAACCCCTCATTTCTTTCGACGGACCGAGGGTGTGGTCTTCAATCATCAACCATGTCTTGTCTGACAGTAAACTTGCCCCTCAAAAAGCCTTAGATTAGAATAATCCATTTTAACTTGACAATTTTTTTTAAACTTCACATTTTGAAACCACACACCCCTTGATCGCAATGCTCCTTGTTCAATTCTTTCCTAAAGCTGTTTTCTCCATATGGAAGATGACTTTGCTTCTGGTGACTAACCTTCTCTATCTGCGGTCTGAAGACATGCTGTATCTTGGGTTCAACAGCCTGGTGGATAACACGGTCTATTCCAGTGGATAGGATACCAGACCTATATGGGAAAAACACATGTACATATAAAATAAGGATGTGCACTAGTACCATTTTCCTAATAGTCTAGGCGATTGGTGCAAAAATTGTGCAAAATGTGGTAAAGATGAAATTTGCCACAAGTGTTCTGTACGACAATAGAAACATTTCTATGGGAGGAGCCAACAGAAACCTGATTTCCTCAGTATTCAGCTACCTGGCTCACTATTGACAAGTCAAGGCTATAAATATTAATGAGCTTGCCTTATTTGGGCCAATCAGTGCACAGTGCCTAGATTCCAAATGCCCAATTGCATGCAGGCCGATTAAACTGTTGTTTGTTGTTGTTTTTTTTAGCAAGAGGATGATGGTGCTGCACCTAAGCGTTTTGGGGGTTAATTCCTTTCAGTGATGACAACCGCCCTCTACCCACAGATCCTGTAGATGTCAAATTTGGTAACTTTTTATAAGTCTGCACACAGAGCTTGCCTTATTCCGAACAAGTTTCCCTTTGGACAACACAAAGTTGACAGCTGGTTAAAATTAGTGGCCCACAATAGTGGAAATGGGTACGAACTGAGCATAGTTCTAAGAGGCAAGTTCAAATGGGTACTAGTAGGAGAATGGGAGAGAAGGTTACAGTATCTTCAGGGCTCAAAATACCACCTGCATATGCATGTTAGTGCAGGTAAAATTGGAGCTGTGCAGGTATTATTGGTGTCTACCTGCACCTTACCTGCACTGGTTCATGTACTGGGTTTTATACATAAATGTCCTATGATGCAGGTGTATATGGATTGTTATAAGCTGCATTGACTGTTACCACCTATAAAGCATAAAAGAAAAAATAGCAATGGTTCCTGAACAATTTTAGTATGATCCATACTTCCAAAATTCAGAGTGGTGAAGGCAAAATTTGTCTGGTGCAATTCGTTACCTGCACCAGTGCAGGTATGCAGAAAAAAGTATTTGGAGCCCTGATCTTGTAACACTGATGTCGGAGTACTGACTGGTTTATCTGTTGGCGTAGGTTGTTTCTCAGCTGGTTCTTGTTCAGACTCGGTTCCCATTTCTGGTTGCCAAGAAAGTTGGACACATAAGTTTCCACACGAGACCGTAGGTTCTGGTATGCAGGCTGGATGGGGACGGCAAAATGAAATACATTTATAGATTTAGTACCTACACATTAAAGCATATACAAGAAATGTATACATGTATTTGCACATCTTTTTAACAATCTTGACATATTTACCACAAAGATTTAACACAATATACAACACATTGTAACCTATGTACAGTTTTCGTCACAGCTCAAATGACAAAAAATTCATAAAATAAATTACACACATTTTTAATTTTTTATACCTGTCTTGAACATGATCGAAGCTCAGCTCAGAAGGGTTTAGTGTCAAGTGCACCTGTACAGAACAACTGCACGTTTGTGTAGAACATAGGTCGGGATTAGGACCACTCATGTTAGGGATGAGTAGCGCAGAAGGCACAACAATCCTAGAAAAATTGTGTTCTTGACCCTCTAAAACACAATTTCCAGCATTTTGAAGGGGAAATTTTGCTGGCTGATTAAAGCTTAATTAGTTAAATGGCATTTCTAGCTGAGCCGTCACGGGAGGTCTAGGAAAAATTTTGAAATTCTTCAAACCCTCTGAGTCTGAAATGCCATTTCCTGCATTTGAGAGGCATATTTTGGTAGTAAACTATTAAGCTAAGTCTCAGATGATGGAAAAGTGAAATAAGTGAAAAAGATGTTTAAGATGACACTTTCAAAACATATTTTCACCATGTCACCACCAAGGACGGTCCAGAGAAATCTTGACCCTCTTAAACGACATTTCCTGCATTTTCAGGGGCAAATGTTGCCTGTAGACTAGCTAGATTTCAGAAAAATACACAAGGGTCCAGAATTTTTGGGGGAGGGGGGGGGGGGCTGGCTGGGGGGAGAAGGGCTCCATTATCAAATGTGTGACATTGTAACATTTTTCCAAAAGTCTGTTATCCTGAATTCATTGAAGCATTATTTTCCGTAAGTCATAGTCAAATGCCAATTGTAAATTTCCATATGAAAAGTCACAACAGAGCATCTGCCAACAATACCCAATATACTACATCATGTAAATCCACACATGTAGGACAAGCTGCCCATACTATAGAACTGACTTTCATGCGTCATGGTACAAAAATCAAAAGGGTCTTATCTGTTTTGGTAAGCCATGGCTTTCAGCCCTTTAATTGGTTTTTCTAGGACAATGCACACTGGTCCTTTGACCTGTTTTTCAGTCAAGCCTGGGATATCGTGTAAACGCATGTCATTCATTGTACAATATCAAATAGATTACAACATTTTGTTGTTTTACTTTTATTAGACCACTTCAAAAAGATGTGCCATGAATACTGCTTTAAAGGCTGAATGTTGCCTCTTTACCAGACATAGCTGCACTTTTATCAATATTGTTATAAAGACCATTAAAAACTACTTTACATATTGTTCCTAAAAACAATTGATAGAAACTGAAAAAAAAGGAACTCATGGAAAACACCCACACTCTGTTCAAAATTGGTAGAGAAGAGATGCATACTTTATTTGAATTTTTCCATTTTACATTTCAGTCCCACAGATCTGTCTGAACCTTAGTCTGTGTAACCAAGGAGGTTAAAAAAAACAAAGGAGAGAGTTCCTATTGTTCTGATCGCCGCGGGCGTCAAAACGTCTAGCGCTGCGGCCGGCGGAAGAAAGACTATCAAGTGCGACGTTTGCGGCAAGGAATACGTGAGAGCATTTTGGCTTGGCAAACATAAAGCCAGGGAACATGGAACGCCGAGCAAGGAGGTTAAAAAACAAAGAAACTTTGGAGCTATTTGTATCAAAGAAGCTTGAGAAAACACTATGGAAGTCTGTCAAATTTAGTCATCATGTAACTGTGTAAAAAAAAGTGTGTTCCTCGTGAGGCGAAAATTCCCTCAATACAAACAAAATAAATTTCCCGGGAATATCATTTTGCTTCCCATCATTGCCATGAACATCCACGGAGCCCTCAGTCAGAGTACAGAAGACGAGAAGGCTTCGGAACATTTCGGGGAGCGCTGCCGAACAGGCAAAATGGCGGCCCGGCAAGACTCCAGGGAAGCCAGGGACGTGCAGAAAACCGGAGGAAAAGGTATCTCCACGGAACGGATACGCATATACAGTTTACCCCTATATGCTCCGCCCCGACTAGAAAGAAAAACTTACGTCTATATAATTTACAAGTAAATACGTTTTTCGTTTCTAGTCGCCCCGGCTAGGAACAACCCTGAATTTTATCCCGTCCTCAAACGTTAAGGGTTAATTGGTGTGTGTACTTTATTCGGGAATATACTGTAGTAATACAACATTTACTTTGTCGCGTCATACCAAAATCGACCGATATGTTACGAGTACCCGTTATACAGCTAAGAAATTAAGAACGTACCGGGTGGATTTCGAGGCTAAAGTAAAGAAAGGAAACGTACCGATACGTTGCTAGAGCAGGCTTCCATTCACTCCTCTAACGTCAAGAGGAGAACAACAACGAACGGTTACAGGAAAAAGGTTAAAGACCTTTACCTTTGTGTCCACGTCGCCCAAGCAATCCCTTCTGAACTGATCGAAGAGTCCCTGTGACTTGAGGTGATCTACAATGTTGTTGATCAAGGCTTGATCTCCGGGATCACACGATCCAGACGCCATGATGTGTTTTGTATTTCGATCACAATCTGAATCTAGCTAGAGACAAAACGGTCAAAATTCTAACCTCCTGACGACCTAGAAATCTTTCGAGGTAATTTAAAATGAGACTAGAATGTGTTCAACGTCTAGGGAGGCGATTATGAAGAACTGTTTGCCAAAAATTCATCACAGAATTTTTCAGCACACGCCATCTTGGAAAACTTGGATGACCTGTGACATCTGACCTGTGGGCGACCGCATTTTGGCGGGAAATGCGAATTCAAAGCGCTTACGTATTCTCCAAGCAGATGTTGGGTAGCGGAGATAGCAGTTGTCTGGATTTTTACTGGCTCGCTTCCCTCAGTTCGGAAGAACCCCCCACACATGCCAGAAGGTCCACTTTTTCACGCTCAAAGGTCCGCTTTTTACAGCCCAAGATTTTGTTTCAAAGGCGGACTGACTGGCATTTTTCACTGATAGAAAATTTCATTCAATCTAATAAAGCGAGTCTATCAGCAAAATTTGCCCCAGAAATTGCAGGAAATAGCGTTTCAGGGGGTCCAGGTTTCATAATTTCCCGCACCTCCATTGCGACGCCTCGCGTCTTCGCTGTCAGACATGGTGAAAATATGTTCGTGGGAGTCGCCCTTAAAGGCTTACGCCGAAAGCCTTGTGTAACTGTGATCTTTATAAATACAGTGGAAGCCAGTTAATTGCACCTCGGATAAACGCACACTTCGGGTAATTGCACGGAATCCCCAAGTCCCAAACCGTCTCCCATTCACTCCATTGTTTATAATAATAGTGACCTCGCTTATCTGCATGACAAAAAATCACCAACGCCGGATAATTGCACGAAAATTTGTCAAACATCGTCGGCAAATTGACTGAAAATGCGTGATACAAATCGTCAGACACGGTACAAATAAGACGATAACGGCCTTTGTGAAGTCGCTATACTGACAACATGTGTGAAATTGTTATTGGGATCAAAAGAAGGCGATATTGTGGGGTCGGCACCATGAAGAGACGCCCGCCGGCATTACGATTTGGCAGACAACTTGCTACGACATACCCAATAACAAATGTTCAAATCTGTCCAATTGTCTAATTACGTAATTAGGGTCGCGGGGAAATACTTATGCTGTGGTTTTCTGTTCTTGGCAGTCAGTCAGAAACAACACAGCAACTCGGGGCCTACAGACGGACATAACACTCGCCTTCGGCGGTGCAGTGCTTTAGTTTCGTGATCAGGAAGCTAATAACGTAAACAGTAACTTCCTTTTAGTTTTGATTTCAAGTGCATTGCAGTACGATGTTTCGTGAAGACATGTTTATGACGTCCAGAGCACAACGGGTACAGCACTACTGTAACGCGTAAATAAACTATGCGTTGTACTACCTCCCATACCACCTCTCGGCCCCTCCGACCGTGGTGATGCGGTCCAAATGACCAACTCCGCATTATCGCACACGCCGGATAATTGCACGGAATTCGCTGGCAAATTGGATGTGCAATTAAGCGGCTTACACTGTAATAGAAATTCCGTTAAACTTGGCTTAGTCTTCCAGCAGATTTTGCCAGTCAAAATGCAGGAAATAGCGTTTCAGGGGGTCAAGATTTCAATTTTTCCGGGGGACCATGACCCCGGACACTCCTAGGCAGCTCGCGCCTGCGGTGATCCCCCAAGTACCCTCAACCAAACTCCTGGCTACAGGCATGCCCTATGCCTTTTCTGGTGTATTGCTTTTCTGTCGCTTATTAGCTTCCATGTGTGATCGCTGATCCAAGCTTCTCGGGGGGATTTCTTGTAATCTCCAAGCAGATCTTGCTGTGGCAAATGGGAAGGAGTTTAGCCGGCAGAGGAGTTATTGGCCACAGCGAAGATCTGACGAGCGTGGGTCCGAGTTTGAACCGAATCCAAGCGTATATGCCCGGTAAAGATTTGAAGTTGCAGACATGAAAAAATGACACAGGAAGTGTTTAGTTAAAACGCAGCTTTTATTGCAAAATATATACAAGTAACAACTAGATAATAACTTGTTATTTGTGTACAACTGATAATTTCATATGTCGATACGTTGTCTTGGTGCGCTGTGATGCAGTCTGCTCCAGCGGTTTCGGGGGGAAGCCCCCGCTGTGAACTGGCGCGGCTCGCCGCTTTTGTCCCAGATACTGGCTCGGAAGGGTTGTAAAACGATAATCCTGGCCAAATTTAGCCAATTTTCACGTTGGAGGTAAGTGGATACTAGGAGGAGCAGAAACACGTTTCTGAAAAGATCGCTCCTCCCGCTGCCTTTGACCGGTGCGTTCTGCAGCAGATCTTCGCTGTGGCCAATAACTCCTCCGCCGGCTAAACTCCTTCCCATTTGCCACAGCAAGATCTGCTTGGAGATTAGATTTCTTGTAACCCAGGACTTCTTTCCCCGCTGCCAGGGGTAGGGTGATACCTTGATGTTGCGATTCAAATTTAGGGTTCAGGTTCCAGCCGAGTAAACTTTATATCATTAGAAAGGTCTCTTTGTGCGCTTTTGAAAGATGAAAACCGCTTTCCAATCGAATACATTCTTCTCGAGATATTTCTCGACGTTTGCACTCTAGACGTTTGGCCTAAACACAAGCCTTAGCCGTAAGCCAGGGGTAGGGTGATACCTTAATGTTGTCATTCAAATTTAGGGTTCAAGTTCCGGCCGAGTAAACTTTATATCATTAGAAATGTCCCTTTGTGCGATATTGAACGATGAAAACCGCTTTCCAATAGTATGCTTCCTTCTCGAGATATTTCTAGACGTTTGAACCCTAGTCGTGGCCTAAACACTAGCCTTAGCCATAAGACAGGGGTAGGGTGATACCTTAATGTTGCGATTAAAACTTAGGGTTCAAGTTCCGGCCGGGTAAATTTTATATCATTTATTTATTGATCTTTAGGGCAGTCCCTTCAGTTAACGTAGTTTCTTTGTGCGCTATTGAAGATGAAATCCGCTTTCTAATCGGATGCTTCCTTGTTGAGATATTTCTCGACGTTTGCACTCTAGTCGTGACCTAAAACGATGCTGGGACACCAAACAGCGAGTACTGGAAGTACGTCGACGACCTTAACCTGGGAGAAAACCGCCCGATTGACTCACTTTCATCCATGCAGGATGAGTTAGACAGCTTGCAGAACTGGTCTGACAGAAACCACATGTTGCTGAAGCCCAAAAAGTGTTTAGTTATGCAGATTTGCTTCATGCGTCGACCCCCACCAGCCCCAGTCCTTACACTGGGAGGTAAGGTGCTCACCGTGGTGACACAAGCGAGACTACTTGGTCTCCAGATTCAGTCGGACCTTGGGTGGGACGCACAAGTGGACAGTATGGTGACAAAGGGGAGCAGACGGCTGTTTCTACTGTGCAGACTGCGACGGAACGGCCTTCCAACAGCTGACCTCACTGCCATCTACTGCGGGTATGTTCGACCGTTGCTTGAGTACGCAGCTCCAGTTTGGAACACCGCCCTCAACAAAAAGCAAATCGACCGACTTGAACGCGTTTAGAAACGTGCCTGTAGGATTATGTTGGGCCGGCAGTATGTTTCATATCCTGACGCCTTGCAAACATTGACTCTACAATCACTTTCTGAACGCAGACACGACCTCTCCTTGAACTTTGCCAAGAAAGTCCAACAGTCGCCACGCTTCTGTTCCTGGCTGCCTCCAACTCGAGGAGAACAGCATGGTAGACAACTCAGAAACTCATGCCTGTATCCCCAACCCAGGGGCACTAGGCGATACACGACGAGCGCTAAGCCTACACTGGCTAAACTCCTCAGTGATGACCTACAGAACTGATCTGCAATTCGTACTGGGCAGTAAACTGGATTTTGACAAGTTCGAAAAGAGACCCACTTGTATATGAATGAACTTTATTGCACAACATTTGTACATGGTACAATTGTAAGACAACAGTAACAAGTCAATTAATACAATGATACTCGTCTAAGTTCTAAAACTGCATACAAATATAGTATAGAAATGTTAACATAAATGGCGTATTGACATAGTGTAATATGCAAGTTTGACAAGTTGGTCCGTTACTGTACAATAGATTCTCTCTTTTTTAGAACATTACAAATGTATTGGCCTAAATACGAAGATATGTAGTCTGGACATGACATAAGTAGATTGAAAGTACATGTGTTTGTCTTTGGTAAAGGTGTGCTAGATTTACTTGTGATCATATCCATTAATTTTTGTCTATCTACGCTATATGTAGGACATGTCATTAAAAATGATATGTAGGACATGTCATTAGAATATGATACTCATCTTCAACACCATCTTTACACGAAGGGCATTGCCTCTGGTTGGCTGGTATTTTACGGTACCGACCTCTTGCTATTTCCAAGCAGTGTGAACTAGTTCTTAATTTGGTTATGTTAACAGCAAAAGCTTTATTACGAACTGACGAAAGGTAATTTTCAAGTATGAACTGACTTATGATTTGGGAATAGGTTTTTAGTTTATTACAACTGTTTATTTCTTGACGCCAGCCAGAGAGAAATGTGTCTTTTAAACGTTCTTAGAATATGTTACCAAAGTGTTTGGCATGAACTGCAGGACTAAGCCAAACACTTTGGAAACCATGCCTACACAAAATATCTTGAACATGGACAGTCCAGTCTAGTTCTTGTTCAACTGCCGTATCATATGCCTTCTTTACAATTCTATCATTGGGTAGGGTACGTAGTCTAAGCCAGTATTTAATAAGCTGTGTTTGCATATCAATATATAATGGAAACATTCCTAATTCACCTCTGATGGCGGCGTTTCCAGAGCCTCTAGGGACACAGAGTAGCATTTTGCAATAGTTAAGAAGAACATATTCCAAGTCATGTATCTCATAGGACGTTGTAGGCTGTTCTAATACAATATTTCGATTAGCTAGGGTTTAGGAATTATATAAAACATTCAACTTATCTTTGTACTTCTTAAAACGCACAAGAACAGGACGACATGCTATTGTATCAGATTTCTTCCCAGTACGGGCAACCTTAAGAATTATATCATGTACATTTGATCCCAAAATCGGAGACAACATTTTACAGACTTTCTCTCTAATGTTTTCATTTGAAACCTCTACTATACCATTTACAATTAAGTCTCTGCATTTAATATTGGTCCCTAGTATCTCACTACAATAAAGTAGAATAGGCTTGACTAGGCTGTTAAATAAATCAAGGGAGAGGGAGATAGACGGATTGTAGTTAGATGCTAATAGAGATTTAAGTTTAAACTATGCGCAAAGGGCTTTTAATCTGATTTGTTTAGTAGAACGATTGAAAGATCCCGATGGGGTTATGTCTATTCCAAGATATATATAAGAGTCTGTGATGTTTATGGTCTGTCCCTATATGAATTGTAACTTATATTGATTGTAATTGTTAATGAGCAGATGTTATTTGAAAATATTGTAATCCTGTGAATAGTTTCATTTAATATTGATAACGTTGCGCTAGTTTTACTGTATGAGTCGGCGCAATTCAGTTTTTTACTGCAAAGCCGATTTTTTTATCAATAATAAACCATTTGCTTCTACTACTACTAAACACTAGCCTTAGCCGTAAGCCAGGGGTAGGGTGATGCGACTTCGAACCTGTGTGATACGAAAGTTATCACACGGTCCGTAACACCTGTATTGAACGATATCGCGGCCCAGGTATGACATAAATATGGAATACAACATGGTGTATTCCGTATCACCCGAGGTTCCAGCCCGACCGCGGGAAGGATCGCCCGAGCTGGGATGGCTGGGACCGAGCGGCTAGCAAGGGGATAGCAGCGGTATTTTGGTCTAAAATTTCTGAAGAGGATAACTCAAGAAAGGAACAACGGATTTTCATGATTTTGGTATGTAGGTACCTTAGACAATGCTGTACTGAACAAAATACTAATATGCAAAATAAGGTAACATTTGCATAATTAATGACAATATTCAATCATAGCAGTATTTTCAATGTATCTCTTGTCCCCGGCATGATATGGTCTTGACATTTGGATGGTAGATAGCTTTCAGCGTCATGACAAAGTGAGGTTCAGCCCCCTAACATTTAAATGGAACTACAGAGCATTTTTGTAAAGACATTTCAAAGAGGATAACTACAGAAGGGAACGACGAATGTCCATCATTTTAGGCATGCAGGTAGCTTAGGCAAAGACGTTCATAATGATATACATGTCATGCAAATGAGGACTTGATTTGAATGATTAATGAGGAAATTGTATAATTCCATTGTTTTCCATGACTGGACTTCGATGAATGTAATTACCTCCATGAAATGTCATGGAATGGAGGTTATATTTTCTGTTATGTGTCTCTGTCTGTGTACAAGATTACTCAAGAACGGCTGGATGGATTGGTTTCATACTTGTTGTGTTGGTGGGGTGTGATGAAAGCTCGAATCAATGAGATTTTGGGCGCCGTATCTGTCGTTATAATCGATGTAAAAATATCAGAAATCACCCCTATATCTGCGATATATTGGAACAGGCATCGTGCTTTAAGTGTTTGTTAATGGGCTTAGCTCCAAGCAGATAGTGAGGTGATTTGTATGACAGCTGTTTGGGGAACCCCGAGTTTTTTTAATATGATAATTAGTTTTATTTATGTCTGCTTAGGATATTATGGAGATGTGAAGCGTAAGTATAATTGTAAGAAGTAGAGGTACATTTAACGGTAATGCTTAACAGGTATGGATGTCTCACATACTGTACTGCTGATTTGAGTGACATGGTGATTAAAATGCCATTAGGTCCTCTCATCTTAGATGGGTTGGGTGTCAGAAGTTTTATGGGCGATACAGATGTTCTGATT
>NC_049982.1:34005301-34028616 GCF_000003815.2 Branchiostoma floridae
GATGTGTTAGGTAATCCCCTGATCTGAACAGTTGTTGCGTATAGCACCTGGGTAGGGTAATGTACAGTTTAACTCCTTAAGCACTGTTTCCCGATGCTGGGCAACTGTTTCCCGATGCTGGACAATTTGAATATGATAAATAACTTTGTATCTAGCCACTTGTGCCTTTGGGGACCTGGTGTGTTATACTTCGTTTGCGCTGTTAGATTTTGTGCTCCGCGTGGCTTATGCTGATGTTGTGTTGGTAAGTACTTGCATTATTATATATCGGGCATCAACTTGTCCCAGTATCCTACATGTAGGTATTGGTTGACGGATATTTCATGTCCTTTTGGTTGTGTTGATGATGTGTTTGTATCCTGTATTGTATTTCTTGTATTTACCTCCATGAAATGTCATGGAGGTTATATTTTCTGTTATGTGTCTCTGTCTGTGTACAAGATTACTCAAGAACGGCTGGATGGATTGGTTTCATACTTGTTGTGTTGGTGGGGTGTGATGAAAGCTCGAATCAATGAGATTTTGGGCGCCGTATCTGTCGTTATAATCGATGTAAAAATATCAGAAATCACCCCTATATCTGCGATATATTGGAACAGGCATCGTGCTTTAAGTGGTTGTTAATGGGCTTAGCTCCAAGCAGATAGTGAGGTGATTTGTATGACAGCTGTTTGGGGAACCCCGAGTTTTTTTAATATGATAATTAGTTTTATTTATGTCTGCTTAGGATATTATGGAGATGTGAAGCGTAAGTATAATTGTAAGAAGTAGAGGTACATTTAACGGTAATGCTTAACAGGTATGGATGTCTCACATACTGTACTGCTGATTTGAGTGACATGGTGATTAAAATGCCATTAGGTCCTCTCATCTTAGATGGGTTGGGTATCAGAAGTTTTATGGGCGATACAGATGTTCTGATTTCGTTACGATAAGGGACAGTTGTTAGTTGTCTCTTTCGTAGCCAATGGTACTTGTTTTTTAGCAGACGGGGTTGGCGCCAAGTATTCATCTTACAGTTGGTGTAGGGCTGTCAGAGGAAAGTGTGCATCTCGTTTTTGTACCGTGTGAACAGCTGATGTTATGACATATTGGTGGAAAATCAAATCACCATCTGACTAAAGTTGGCCACATCCCTTCTTCTTTCTGAGTTTCCCAACGTCCTCCCACCACACCGCTCTGAGGCACATAGTCGAACACAACCTCAGTAATGCTGACAACCTTAGACAGTTTAAATGCCAAACATCAAGCTTAAGGAACACCACGCTACCATATGCCGTCGACCTCTTAAACGCACATTACACAATTAAGTGTCACATTTTAATAATTACTAATCAGATGGACATCCTCTGTGTCATTAAATAAATACACCACTACTTTCCCATAACATTTATAACCATTACTCTCAAATACAACCGACTATAAACATACATACCATCCACAAAAAAGCAATAAATATTTCATGGAGGTATGAGGTCCCCGAACTCTAGTTTATGATAGGTGGTACAAAAGCAGATACCAAATATGCAAATGAGGAACTGATTTGCATCATATATGCAACAGCTTAATTATTGACAATGGAATTTTTATACTTGTCACATGTGTATGTCAATGATGAACATCACTTTGCATGAATCATATAAATGTGCAATTCATTTGCATAAAATTTACAAAATCTCTAAATAATTCATCAAGGTATGAGGTCGCCGAACTCTTGTCTTGTTGTGGGGTGTACCTGTAGCTAAATTGGTAGCTGCCTCACAGTTGTGCTCCCTGTATCAATTACATACTTGGTATCTGAAAGCCCGGACCCACAAGGGCGCCTGAACATAAGAAATTGAAGTCGAGGTCTTCATCGACTTCAGATGGACGAACAACAACAACAACAAGAACTGGGAGCCCCCCATGCATTTTTGGCCTCCTAGCCACTTGTTACAGTGCAACAGAACTTCCAGTGTTGATATAGTCCAATCTCTATATGCTTGGTATTTTCGGCCAGAGAGTAAGTAGTGTAGGTTTTGACAGCAGTAGCCAGTTATGTTTGTTGACGTTGTTAGAAAATAACTCAAGAGGTTCACAGATTTTTGGCATGTAAACAGCTGGAGTGATACTCTGAGGGCTAATTATGCAGATCGGTATAATTTGCATGATTAATGAGCATTAAGGATTAAGATTATTTGGCAAAGGTACGAGGTTATGAAACTCCTAGAAATAAGCATCGGGTAGTTCATTGTACAGTAAAAAAAAAGGTTAACCTTCGTCAAAAGGTTTTGTTTTGAGCGTGTTTGTATGTCTGTCTGTTTCCTCAAAAATATATTGAATTTCGATAGAAATGTCAATGAACCAAAATGTCAGTGAAATAGCTCTTTAATTTAACTGTTTGTAATTATTGAATTTTTGCAATCAAAAAGTGATCACTGATATGTAAATTTGTCATTTAGAAATGTACATGAGCCACTATTTACATAAATTGTATATGGGGAAAAGTACATCTCTGCAGTGGATTATTTAACAGTCAATAACGCATGTTGATGTGTTTTCTTTTTGGAGACGCCCCAGAGGTGAGCCTATATATGGTACATTATTGTGAGCAATCTGCAAGACTTCTAGGAATCGTACAGGATTGTGTCCACAGGAATACCAGTTCACAGGATTGTGAAAACACACATTTTCTTGTTACCGTGTACTTGGAAAGACCAACATATTTTGTACTAGTCAAAAAGGAGAGACATGGCAAGAAGTTGGTAACAAAGCAAGAGGTTTAACAAATAATTCCACCAGGTGCAATAGGCGGTATTATAGCACCCGCGGCTGGTAGAATTATGAGAGTCGATGTTAGACGTCGCCATCAATCAAGACGTCGTTAATCCAGACCAACTGACAGTTGGTAAACAAGATATAATTGTTATCTTTCCCTTTAGAGAATACCTTATGTGTGTATGGCCTTAAAGATTTCTACAAAATATTCTTTTCTGACTGTCGCAATATGCTGGTCCTTCTAAACTATAATATTTAATGTCCTAATTTAGGGAAGGGGTCATACTGCATCAAATTTGCCCTTCAACAAGATTGAAAAGATTGTGCACACCCGGATTCAATTACAAAGACAATTTACATTAAGAAATAAACAAAGGGGCTGCCATTGGTATTGTTGCCTGTATGTGTACAGGACAGCAGGGTTAGCATCATTCAAATTACAAGTTAAGAGTATACTTTGAAGAGTTCGGAATCTCAAGCATATATACGCCCGTAAGTGTTACGTAGCGGTAGGCTAAGGGGAACCTATAATCGAGAATATCTCGGCAACAGTGCACAATAGAATTATGCGGTTTGTGGCTTCCTATTCCCTACCTAGAGACCTTTCTAACGATACCAAGTTGGACCCGCCGGAATAACTCTGAAGACTTCGGAATCTCAAGCGTATATACGGCCGTATGTATTACGTAGCGGTAGGCTATGGTGAACCTATGATCGAGAATATCTCGGCAACAATGCACAATAGAATTATGCGGTTTGTGGCTTACTATTCCCTACCTAGAGACCATTCTAACGATACCAAGTTTGACCCGCCGGAATAACTCTGAAGACGTCGGAATCCCAAGCGTATATACGACCGTATGCATTACGTAGCGGTAGGCTAAGGTGAACCTATGATCGAAAATATCTCGGTAACAATGCAGAATAGAAGTATGCGGATTGTGGCTTAATATTCCCTACCTAGAGACCTTTCTAACGATACCAAGTTTGACCCGACGGAATAACTCTGAAGTCTTCGGAATCTCAAGCGTATATACGCCCCTATGTATTACGTAGCGGTAGGCTTAGGTGAACCTATGATCGAGAATATCTCGGCAACAATGCACAATAGAATTATGCAATTTGTGGCTTAATATTCCCTACCTAAAGACCTTTCTAACGATACCAAGTTGGACCCGCCGGAATAACTCTGAAGTCTTCGGAATCTCAAGCGTATATACGCCCGTATGTATTACGTAGCGGTTACGGCTAAGGTGAACCTATGATCGAGAATATCTCGGCAACAATGCACAATAGAATTATGCGGTTTGTGGCTTACTATTCCCTACCTAAAGACCATTCTAACGATACCAAGTTTGACCCGCCGGATTAACTCTGAAGACTTCGGAATCTCAAGCGTATATACGACCGTATGTGTTACGTGGCGGTTACGGCTAAGGCGCCCGTATGTGTTACGGTTATCTCGGCAACAATGCACAATAGAATTATGCGGTTTGTGGCTTCTATTCCCTACCTAGAGACCTTTCTAACGATACCAAGTTTGACCCGCCGGAATAACTCTGAAGACTTCGGAATCTCAAGCGTATATACGCCCGTATGTGTTACGTAGCGGTAGGCTAAGGTGAACCTATGATCGAGAATACCAAGCTTGGTATGGTTGGAAAGGTCCCCTAGTAAGGAATCGAAAGATGAAAACCGCAGTCCAATCCGATACTTCCTTGTTGAGATATTCTTGAGTATACGGACTCTATTTGGGCGCAACCTCTAGCTACCTTCTGGAAACACCATGTGTCAGGGTACCGGGTAGGGACTTAATAACGCAATTGTAGTTTAGGCTTTAAGTTCCGGGCTAGCAAGCTTGGTATGGTTGGAAAGGTCCCTTAGTAAGGAATTGAATGATGAAAACTGCAGTCCAATCTGATACTTCCTTGTTGAGATATTTTTGAGTATACGGACTCTATTTGGGCGCAACCGCTAACTACCTTTGGGAAACACCACCTGTCACGGTACCGAGTAGGGACTTAATAACGCAATTGTAGTTTAGGCTTTAAGTTCCGGCCTAGCAATCTTGGTATGGTTGGAAAGGTCCCTTAGTAAGGAATTGAATGATGAAAACTGCAGTCCAATCCGATACTTCCTTGTTGAGATATTCTTGAGTATACGGACTCTATTTGGGCGCAACCTCTAGCTACCTTTTGGAAACACCACCTGTCACAGTACCGGGTAGGCAGTTAATAGCGCAATTGTAGCTTAGGCTTTAAGTTCCGCCAAGCAAGCTCATGGAGCAAGTTTCATGGAGCCAGCTCTATGCACTTTGAATACATACGATTGGTTCTCGTCACAACAGGAAAAATCTTAGTTCGCTATAGAGCCGCCCTTGTAAACGAAAAACAAGTTTCATGGAGCCAGCTCTATGCACTTTGAATACATACGATTGGTTCTCGTCACCACAGGAAAAATCTCAGTCCGCTATAGGGCCGCCCTTGTAAACGAAAAACAAGTTTCATGGAGCCAGCTCTATGCACTTTTGAATGTATACAATTGGTTCTCGTCACAACAGGAAAAATCGTAGTCTGCTATGGGGCGGCCCTTGTAAACGAAAAACAAGTTTCATCGAGCCAGCTCTATGCTATATGCACTTTGAATGTATACAATTGGTTCACGTCACCACAGGAAAAATCTTAGTCCGCTATGGGGCCGCCCTTGTAAACGGAAAACAAGTTGTATGGATCCAGGTCTATGCACTTTGAATGTATACAATTTGTTCACGTCACCACAGGAAAAATCTTAGCCTGTTATAGGGCCACCCTTGTAAACGAAAAACACGTTTCATGGAGCTAGCTCTATGCTATATGCACTTTTGAATGTATACAATTGGTTCACGTCACCACAGGAAAATCTTAGTCCGCTATGAGGCCGCCATTGTAAACGAAAAACGAGTTTCATGGAGCCAGCTCCATGCACATTTGAATGTATACAATTGGTTCTCGTCACCACAGGAAAAATCTTAGTCCGCTATGGGGCCGCCCTTGTAAACGAAAAACAAGTTTCATGGAGCCAGCTCTATGCACTTTTGAATGTATACAATTGGCTCTCGTCACCACAGAAAAAATCATAGTCCGCTATGGGGCCGCCCTTGTAAACGAAAAACAAGTTTCATCGAGCCAGCTCTATGCACATTTGAATGTATACAATTGGTTCTCGTCACCACAGGAAAAATCTTAGTCCGCTATGGGTCCGCCCTTGTAAACGAAAAACACGTTTCACGGAGCCAGCTCTATGCTATATGCACTTTTGAATGTATACAATTGGTTCACGTCACCACAGGAAAAATTTTAGTCCGCTATAGGGCCGCCCTTGTAAAACTGGCTCCATAAAACTAGCCGTTATGCCACGACTAGAGTCCATACGATCATTAATGATATAATTTGCCCGGCCGCAACTTGAACCCTCACTTGGAATCGCGTTATTAAGGGATCACCCTACCCCTGACTTATGAATAAGACAAGCGGTTATGCCACGACTAGAGTCTATACGATCAAGATTATCTCGACCAGGATGTATGCGATTGGCAAGCAGTTTTCATTTTCCAATAGCGCGCAAAGACACCATTTGAACGATATGAAGTTTGCCCGGCCGCAACTTGAACCCTCACTTGAAATCGCGTTATTAAGGTATCACCCTACACCTGACTTACGGCTAAGACTAGCGGTTATGCGAAGACTGGAGTCCATACGATCGAGGTTATCTCGGCAAAAAAGCATCCGATTGGCAAGCGTTTTTCATCTTTCAATAGCTCGCAAAGAGACCCTTTGAATGATATGAAGTTTGCCCGACCGCAACTTGAACCCTCACTTGGAATTGCGTTATTAAGGCATTACCCTATCCCTGACTTTCGGCTAAGACTAGCCGTTATGCCATGACTAGAGTCCATACGATCGAGATTATCTAGGCAAGGATGTATGCGATTGGCAAGCGGTTTTCATCTTCCAATAGCGCGCAAAGTGACCTCTTGAATAATATTAAATTTGCCCGGCCTCAACTTGAACCGTAAACTTGGAATCGCATTATTAAGTCATCACCCTACCCTTGACTTATGGATAAGACTAGCGGTTATGCCACGACTCGCGTCTATACGATCGAGGGTATCTCGGCAAGAAAGCATCCGATTGGCAAGCGGTTTTCATCTTCCAATAGCGCGCAAAGTTACCTCTTGAATGATATTAAACTTGCCCGGCCCCAACTTGAACCCTTACTTGGAATCGCGTTATTAAGTCATCACCCTACCCCTGACTTATGGATAAGACTAGCCGTTATGCCACGACTAGAGTCCATACGATCGAGATTATCTTGGCAAGAAAGCATCCGATTGGCAAGCAGTTTTCATCTTCCAATAGCGCGCAAAGAGACCTTTCCAATGAGTTAAAACCTACCCGGCCGCAACTTCAACCCTCACTCGTAATCGTGTATTTAAGGCATCACCATACCCCTGACTTACGGCTAAGACACGGCGAAGACTAGCGGCTTTGCCACGACTAGAGTTCATTTGATCAAGATTATCTCGTGAAGGACGTATGCGATTGGCAAGCGGTTTTCATCTTCCAATAGGGCGCAAAGTGACCTCTTGAATGATATTAAACTTGACCGGACGCAACTTGAACCCTCACTTGGAATCGCGTTATTAAGGCATCACCATACCCCTGACTTACGGCTAAGACACGGCGAAGACTAGCGGCTTTGCCACGACTAGAGTTCATTTGATCAAGATTATCTCGGCAAGGAAGCATCCGATTGGCAAGTGGTTTTCATCTTCCGATAGCGCGCAAAGGGACCTTTCTAATGATGGCCGCAACTTGAACCCTCACTCGGAATCTCGTAAATAAGGCATCACCCTACCCCTGACTTACGGCTAAGACACGGCGAAGACTAGCGGCTTTGCCACGACAAGAGTCCATACGATCGAGATTATCTCGGCAAGGATGTATGCGATTGGCAAGCGGTTTTCATCTTCCAACAGTGCACAAAGAGACCTTTCGAATGATATAAAGTTTGCCCGGCCGCAACTTGAACCCTAACTTGGAATCGCGTTATTAAGGGATCACCCTACCCCCACCCGATACATACAGTATTCATTCTACTAAGCCAGGAATCCTGGTATAGGATTCATGCTAGGTAGCAGTGTAAAGGAATCCTTTAGTCCTTCAAAGGATTCCTTTGACATGTTCCTAGCATGAATCCGAATCTTATGGGATTCACGAACAGACCGACGGGAAGGTTTCACTTTAATCCCACAAAATGTCGGCGCCCAATTTACATGGGGCGCCGCCGTCAAGAGGATCGAAAGTGAAATATTATAAGGTCATCGATAGAAACTTCCGGAACAAGTTTTTGTTGGCAGTTACAAGTTAGTTCTCATCATTTCATTAGGACCAGGATACGTCCATTACAGTTAAGAACGGGAACCCAATCCCTGCTATTTTTTTGGTTCAGGCGATCGAACGTTTATGTGTTTCAATACCTAATCCGATACTTTTATACGGAGTTATTTTGAAGAGAACATTTGCTGAACTGTAAGTTGTTATGTCGTATTCGATGAACTAAGTATGCCTGAGATTGAATCATTAGGTCTGTGAGCCCCTGTGACTGTTAAAGTCGTTCTTTACCCCTTGAGCTCGTGGAAAACGTTTTATGTCAAGGGTTTCCGGAAAATGTAGACCAGGTCAAGACTACAAAGCAGGCGGGCTACTTCCTCAGCAGGGCACCAACTTTTAGGCCCCCGTCGTCACAACAATCAAGACTTGGCATTTAGTTTCCCATTTTAAGTATCCCATAGCTACAAGCCATTTCCCAGAACGACAAAGTAGAGAGGATGACTAATAAATAACATTATATATATCATAATTCCATTCAATCATACCACAGCAGCCACGGGCTCCAGAGTACACATTATGATATGCACTGATTTAGCCACGGTGACTCTTGAAGGGCATATTTTGCTTGTATACTATATACAGTGGAAGCCATGTAATGGACTGATCCTGATCAAGCTGTGGCCAGTTCTGTCTGTCAAGCGCTGTTTTTGACAGAGATGTTTGAAATTAAAACATGATCGATCGAACAGGAGGCGGGGCTTCAGGGGAGTCCATTGCACAGCGGATTACCGCACAATTCTGTTAATTGCACGGAAATTCCAAATGTCAAACCGGTGTTGTGCAACCCAGATATTTGCACGAAATGCTCAACTATGCAACCTTTGTTTACCCAATCCTGTAGTGTCGCTAACAGTACAGCAAATCAGACGGCCATATTGTTAGTCGCATCCCAAACCGGTGCTTAACTTTGCATTGTTGCACAACCCGGATAATTGCACAAAATGAGCTGGCAAATGGGGTGCACAATTACTTGTACTAGTACACGGCCTCTACTATATAGTACTAGTAGCACTCACAGTATACTATACTCAAATACTGGATACTTAAAAAGACAAATGGCCTGTAAGCCTGACTGGAGCTAACATTTCCCGTTGGCTCTGCGCTGATGCGCTTTAGCTCCGGTTCCTGGGTGTCACTGCACTATTCTATCACCATCGGATAAAAATGCAAGTGAATACTAGTTTCTCAATATGAACACTATCTATGTGCAAGTTAATATACCTGTCCCTAAATGCAACAAAAACACTGGTAAAGTACCAGTCTTTAGAAACACACAGGTAAACACACCAGTTCCTAAATACTAAAAAAAATATATTGGAGGTGAAGGTACCTAGTAGACAACTTTAGAAAAGTTGAAACTTTATACATATGAAATCCTTCATATTACTCTTTATTTTCATATTCATAGCCATGCCATTGTTTATAATAAGAATATCAATATAGTTGTACTAGTATGCTATGTATTGTGTGACTGTGAAATACTAACTGTTAATGCAACAAATATTATAGCCATATGTCCTTCATTTTATAACATTGTTTCCAGATATAACAGGTTATTGTCAGTGCAAAGTATTATATCAATGCGCAGATTGTCATTGAGGTACATGAATCTAAGTGTAAATGAATAAGTCGCATCTAATGACGGCATCGAAATTCATGTTGCAAACACATTGAACAAAATAAACACCATTGCCTTTCTCAGAATATGACATTTCCATTTATTCATTTTTAAATTATCATATTTTGCTGTTTGCTAATATTTTTGTTCAACACTCAGATACTTTAACTTTAACTTAACTCATCACCTAGACATTGTGTTTTGACTAGCAAGGATAGTACTACAATGTACTATTGTAAGAAGTCAAAACGAGGTGTTATGTTGTTGTAGGTAGTAAATGCACATATAGGCTAATATAGCCCTCTCATGCATACTAGTACAGCCATCTCATTTTTCCTAGGACATCAGTTCAGTAAGAGGGATGTAATCATCTGAATCAGACTGATTTTGGGGCACCTTCTTCTTTCCCTTTTTCTTCCCTTTTCCTTTGTCCCTTCAAGGGGGTATCTCTATATAGCCTCCTTTGTCCTTCCTGCTGCTTTTCCCCTTCCTACCTCCCCACAGGACTGTCTATTAAAAGTGACTCCATCCCTCTCCTGGGCAGCCTGTTGCAGACCTTCTGAAACTCCTAACAGGAGCTGTACAGCTGTTGAGAGAGAAAATCATGATTTAATCCATAATGACCACTGCACTTTTTATTACCAAGGAGGTTTTATTAACCTCCTTGTTATTACATTTTATTTTCCTACTTCTCAGCTGGGTTCTGGTCTTGCTCTGATAAGGAAAAGTTGGCATTTCCAATATAACATGCTGATAACATGGAACAACAGACCCTATCTGTACACAAAACTGTATCACTATCAGAGAAGATGTGGTAGTGGTACACCTTGAATCCCTAGTTCAAAATTTGTATTTTAAATGTTCATAAATATTCGTACAGTGAGCAAGGAGGTTATATAGTGCTGTGGTGTGCCTAAATCAATTATGCAGTCCATATACACTACAACTACAAAATCCTGTCATACATTATTAGATAGAAATCTAATAATACAACCTGATGGAAGAAATGCATGAAGTGTTTTCCTGCTGATTCAACCTCTTGGCTAAAGTGACTAAAATGTGTTCATATATTGCTATTGGCACTAGTGGTCACATCATTGCTGATTTTTACAACTAAAAGTATGTACATTTTCTCATAAATGATCTTACAGTATTAAACACTCCATTACCATTTCAGACAACCATTAACACACTGTACATGTATAAGATTAAGTCTTTTAACAGTAGGGAAGGGTGGATGCTGTGGCACATAATGTGTTCTGTACAAAGCCATCATGTAGCTCAGATCAAGGATACACACTTTTGACTACTAGGTCATCCTGATTGTATAGAAGTGCCTTTAGGTCTGTTGGACCTAAATTACAGGGGGTTTGGAGCTTATGTCCCTCAGGAACCTATGATTGCGTGTGTACAGTGTATACATGTTGAATTTTAAAAGCAACCATTTTTCTCTTCAAATACTCCAGTGTTTGAAAATCTGTTTATTGTTAATCAACACAACCCAAGCTGCTATATTACCACAACCCAAGCTGTCTGGCATGGCAGATAAATGTGTGACAAGCTGTGAAATTTCCATTGTTCTCCTAGGGTAGTCTGGTACCCTGCTGAAGGAGCTTACAACAAATTGATTGGCCATATTGTTCCTCTGTCCAAGAGAAACATTTCATCCTGGGAATGAATGGCAGTCCAATTTCCACCACCCTGTCAGGCTGCCCATGTGAATGTTTTACATATGCCATTTTCGGAGACATATTGAGGAAATCTCTGAATATCAGAGTGCTGTTTGCTGAGAACATACAAATGAAGTACACAAATTCAAATGTAATACAATCTAGCTCTACAACTGGATAAAAATGGAGATTATCTTAAAACATAATCAAGTACAATAATGAATAAATATGGTGCTAAGGTATCACCCTGAAGAACTCCAGTAACTATCTCAAATGAACTAGTCTCACCATCAGAAGTAATCACAGAGGCTATGGTATTTCTATACAAAGCCCTAATTGCATCTATGAGACATTGTGGAATGCCATACTGTGCTAAAATATCAAACATTACATCTCTGTCAATACTATTGAATGCTTTACGGAAATCAACGAACAGCAACACAAATTCCTTATTACATCTCTTCATTTCTTCAATAATACGACGTATTGCGAGTATCTGAGAAATAGTCGACCTTCCCTTTCTAAACCCATTTTGATTCCTTCTAAGGATAGGATCAATAACAGGAGTAAGATGGTTAAGTAAAAGTTTGTTATACACCTTTGCAGCAATGGGAGTGAGAGTAATTCCTCTATAGTTAGAGGCAGATGTTAGATCACCTTTTTTAGGTATTGGCACAATTCCTCCTTTGAGCCAGGATGATGGAGGTCTGTGTGACATAAATGTTTGATTGCACAAGTGTAACAAAAGGTCATGAAATACTGGGTCTTTCCAAATAATGGCTGGTATATTATCCAGACCAGGAGACTTATTGGCAGGTAAAGATTTCAGAACTATTTCAAGTTCACTTAAGGTAAAAAGATCTGTTGAGATGTCTACTTCTTGTTCCACTACAGGTTCCATCTTGAGTTGTCGGTCAGAAGGAGTTCTTGTAGCTTGTAGCTGAACCTAGGAGGGACTTAAAGTGTGTTAACCAGTTGTCTTTCCTCTCGTCTGGAGATCCCCCTTTTAACTTAACTGTTGGTTTGGATTTCCGGCCTGTTAGTTCATTGATAGTTCTCCAGGCAGCATCGTGTTGCTTCGTGACATGAAGATGGGCAATGCTATCAATTTTTCCTTGGATGAATTCCGCTTCTGCACTTGCATATGCTTCATCCAAGTGTCTCTGGGCTTTTCTTAGTTTTTTTGTAGCTAGTTCTGGTGGCTCTATTCTCATACACTTGTTTTGCTGTAATCACTTCCTTACGTGCATCGTTGACAAGGGTGTGAGAACTCAACGGTGGAGATTTAGATTTCTTTTTCTTAGGTAGTGTAGAGAGAGCAATTTCTTCTGTTGCCTCGATAAAGTTGTTGTAAGTTGTTTCAATGTCATCAGAAGGGTCTGTGACAACATCAAATTGGTTTTTCACATCAAGAACAAATTGGTGTTTCAATGTAGGGTTCCTGGTTACTGCTCTCCAGTCTACCCTTTTCATAGGGTTTGACTGGGGTGGTTTCTTAGATGCCCTAAGACTGAGGCAGGTAATACAGGATACCATTCGATGGTCTGATCCTACAGTGGAGAATGACGAAAAAGCCAGACAATCCCTGATACTGTTTCTCCATTTTCTACGAGTCATAATGTAGTCGATTTGTGAGCGGTGTCCCGCAGGATGTTGATGTGTCCATAGTTTGTTCAGAGGCTTCATGAATTTGGTATTGCATATCATCAAGCCAAATTCCTGGGTATAGTCAAGCAGTTTACGTCCATTTCTGTTTGTTGGTCTGTTATATGTGAAAACTGGATCTTTGTGTCCTATTTGGCCATTGAAACCACCTGCAATAACAAGAAAGTTGTGTGCAGGTACATTTTCGGTGGTTCTTTTGAGGTCGTTGTAAAAGTCATCCACATTACTTTCTTCACTGCAGTTTGTAGGGCTGTACGCCGCGATGACAGATATCCTGGGATTTCCATCGAATTCTGCAGTCAATATCCGTTCACTGACCCTCCTTACCTTGAGCAGGTTGTCTGACGCTCTCGGGGACAGTAGAACTCCAACTCCTCCAATGGTGGATCGTTGGGAGTTCTTTGTTGCCGAGGCTGTTACGAGGAGATAGTTGTCAATACATGTGTGCTTGATCTCATTTCGTGGATGAAAAATTCTATGCTCTTGTATGCAAATAACATCAATATCATACTTGGCAGAGTAGTTGACAAGTTCCTGTTGTCTACTTGCTTTTGCAATAGTTCTGACATTAAAAGTACTGAAGACTGTGGGAACCTTGTATTTCAGAAGTTTAAGTTTTACCTTCTCATTTTGAGCTTGTGTTCCTCCCGTGGTGGGGGTGGTACTGTAGTGATTGAGTGTAACTGTCAGGGAGAATGCAGCTGGATATGGAGTTCGATTTGTTGGTGAAAGGGCTCTTGAGTGATCAGCACTTCGCACTAGTCCTTTCGATAGCTGGTTACAGGCGCGGCTCGCTAGACCTGCGTCCGGGTTTTCTTCAGGAGTAGCTTTCTCCTCGTTGTGGTATCTTGGTTAAAGCTGCATGTTGGGTCCCGACCACCCACGCTAAGAAAGTCACATACTTCGTCTTCTTCACTATGACGGTGAAAACACCCTTGAAGGTGTCTTGCTAATTTTGCTTGAGGTCACGTAGAATAATTCATCAACAAAAGAAAAAGTCGGGAAAATAATAATAAAATACAGCAGCAAGTGTGAACACACGCCACTAGGGTGGGAGTGGGGCACCCCTCACTTCTGCCACAGTACTGTAGTACATTTGTAGAAAGATGACTATTCTAAATAACGAACAAAAATTGAAACTCAAAAGTACTGTAAACCCTACCTAAACAATATATGACACAAGTATGGGGCACCATAGGCCTCCTGAACTTAGGATTGAGATGGATTCCATATCCAAGTCCAGGGAGCTCCCAGGATCATTAATGTTCTGGAGTCAACAAAAGTCATTTATTTAAGATTCTTAGTATCCTACCTCATGAAGAGAAAGGTTGTTCCTCCATCGCAGTGGGGTGCAGAAACCATCCACAGAGACATGGCATGCTAGGCTGAAAGAACCGCAGACAGGCTTTAGGATCCATGTGGGTTGGACATGTACTAGTATTCTGAAAAGATAGAAAAAAAGAATGAATATATGATGACATCTTGGGGACAACACAGAAACTTCACATAACTATTACAGTATTAATTTACATCAGAATTTCCTTTGGGTATAGATTAAGATCTTCTTTTTCCATATCAACTGAGGATTTTCATGACTTCAATGAAAGAAGTTTCTGTGAGGGAGATTGAATGTGACAAAAAGTCATGACTCATGAGAAGGGCTGCATACCTAAACGTAACACCAGGTACACCATACAGGACATAAAAGTTAACCCGTCCAGCCCTGGATCTGTTCGGAACCAGAACAAAAATTTAAACTGAAATATCTGTTGCGTGCTAGTTACACGGTTCCTGGGTATCACTTTGGTCACATTTGATTTGGTGTCACTTCAAGTTCAAAGTTGGCTCTGATTTCAAGCTTCAGGGCAGCATGACTTCTTTTCCTGTGCTAAAATTGTCATTTTTATCTTTGTGGTACGTAGGATTTACACATTTTCTAGTAGTACTGTAGTACTTGTAGAAGTAGTTACTCTACTATTCCAGTACATGTACTTAATTGCAGTGCTGCAGGGGTCCCTGATTCAGAAGTGGGCAGCAGTCTTGAAATAAAGCATGGTATATTTACATTATCAGCACAAACCAAAGAAGTCAATGACCTGTGACAAATTTTATGATCAATAATTGCATGTATGAGAAAAATCAACCTAACATACCGTCCATACTTCTGGGAGGTGGAGAGAATTCTCATGGTGGAGTTCCAAGCAGCTCAAACAGAATGTTGCTGTTGTCCCAGCAACTATAGACGTCCATGGGCTCAGTCCCTGCTTACAAATCATACCAAAGAAGGATGTTGGAGCACTGACAGCTCTGTAACCAGTTGCGAGAAGTTTGTCGTGAATGTCCCTCCACCCAGTCACTTGGAGTTGTTTTGAGCGCAACACATAATCTGTGGGTCTGTGTTTGGTCCTGAGAACTGTTCTCTGGTGGTGGCGACGACAGTGGAGGATGAACCAGAGGGTTGTCATTAAGTTGTGCCATTGCTAGGTGTAGTAAACTCGTCGACTTTTTGCCAGTCGATACGTTGGTGAACTTACTCTTTGATTTGAACTTGAATTAATGGCATGCTAAAATTTGAGAAAGTATAAGAAAAAGAGCAAATGAGGATACCAGCAGCTTGCAGCAAAGCAAAACTACCGAAGTCACGGGTTCCTCTCTCAGCACTCGGTGTCCAGTGCGGAAGGTGCCTTCCGCACTGGAAGTCTTGTGCCGAAGTTACGTCCGCACTAGGTGTCCAGTGGTGACACGACTTGAGCACTGGAAACTCCGAATCAGCACTGGAAACCGAGTGCTGACAGTACCTTCCGCACTGGAAAACAAGTGACGACAATTCTCCCGCACTTACGTTGTAATATTTGGCAATGTTAATCATTAAAAAAAAAGTTATGAAGTATTGACCAAAATCAACACAACCTCCCCAAATGTTTCGATGATGGTATGATAGACTCTGCCACTAGAATCGCCACTCCCCCAATTTCTAGTAGCTTTGAAGTGTAATGTGATGCACCTGGGAAATGCAACATGCTAGGATGGTTTCCATGCCAACCTTTCCCTTGGCACGCGCCGGTGGCGGCACAGCTCATCATGCACACACAGGCGGTAGATGTCAACAAAGACTATGAAACCTGCACGCGCCACTGCTGACTGACGGCAACTTTCAACAATATAAACAACAGATTTGCGTGGGGAAAATGATAGTTTTTTTAGATCCCGCTGTCGTCTAAAAGCTTAAACTCAGCACTAGAAAGTCCCAGTACTTTTTGGACACGAGCACTAGAAACCCAGTGCTGAAAGGTCCTGAAATGATCATAGCACTCGGCTTCTAGTGCTGAAGTGATCTTAGCACTCGGCTTCCTGTGCCGAAAAGTCACCGAGCACTGGAAAACCCAGTGCGGAACCCGTGACTTAGGTAGATCGGCACTCGGTTATCCAGTGCTGAATGACCCCCGCACTGGGTAACCAGTGCTGAACGACCTTTCAACCAGCCTTCCGCACTGGAAGCCGAGTGCTGAGCGGATTCCAGCACTGGAAAACGAGTGCTGAGCGGACTTCAGCACTGGAAAACTAGTGCTTAGACAAGGTTCAGCTCTTGAATTCCAGTGCTGACGGGTCTTCAGCACTCGAACAAAGCCGTTCCGCACTGGAATTCCTGTGCTGAAGATTCTTCCGCACTGGGCCCCTAGTGTCGACGTCATTTTCTCCACGAATTCCGCACTGGGCGCCCAGTGCGGAACCCGTGACTTCGGTATACTTGCACCAGCAAAACAGTATTTGGAAGGGCACAACAGAAGGGGATAACGTTACATGCTTTTTTTTCATTTTTTTTTCAGTAGGGACTTCAAAAGCAACAGTTCACAGCCATATCAATTCATATTACATATACATGTGGCACATCGGCCATTGATAAGAATAACTGCCCTAACTTTGACGAAGTCCATGTCCAAAATTTAGTTACATTAGAAACAAGAGTTCGTAGACCTCAGGCCTGCATGAAATGTATTGGGTGTCTGTAGGCCTATTGTGTATTTTTTTCCCTTTTTGTCCGTGTTTGCGTGGTTGGAAAATGTGCACCATGCAAAAGTCTGAAATTCCATTTTCGGAATGTGTAAGTATGGGCATGGATGAACATTACTTATTTTGGATTTCTTAACCATGTAATCAACCACAGTACCTTGAATTTGTTGAGACGACTTTTCCTACCTTTTTTTGTCTCAGATGGCCCTTGTAGTTATTCTGTCACATATGATATATTCAGTACTGATATCTTCCTATTTCAATGTACTGACCTAATGCAGCTGCTAAATCTCCTTAGTGTGGCAATGATATTCATTAAAGATTTATTTCTGGAGTGCTATAACACTTGACACTGGAAGGTTATTTGCATAATTTGACCAATTAAGTTTTTACAGTAGTTCCATAGACAACATAGAATAGTGGTAGCCCCCATCCAGCAGCAACAGTTAGTCCCCAGGGTGGTATGATATTTTTATTCAACCATCCAACTAAAACCTAAACCTAAGTGACAAAATGCAACAAACGATACCAAATTTAAAATAGAACAAAGCTTCTACCACTCAACCCTGTATGTACTATAGATTAAGCAGGCCCAAAAATCAAGCGACCATGACTAGGCCCAAACTACAAATTACCTGCATACAATACGGAAATGGCATCCCTAAAGAAACAACAAGAAACACAGGAAGATAATATACATACCTTTCTCTTACACCCAAGCTCTATACATTTCTCCTCCACTTTAGAAAGTTGTATCTTCTTCTGATTGCCAAACAGGGTAAAGGAACTTGTACCAGAACTTTAAACTCTCAAAACACCACAAAGACTAAGAAGCAAACTCAAATTGTACCTAACAGCAACAGATACTAGTACAAACTGAACTGAACTAGTACATCATCTGGCTGGAAACACTGTTGATACAAAGTAACCTGATACATTGAAGGTGGCAGAAGCCAGTGCAAAAACAGATGACGATTCTACACCTAAGCTTAAAGACCTATCAATCAACCCAAACCCAACCAAACCAAGCAGATATTGGGGGATGCCCCAACCACACAAAAACAGGGTCAACCTACAGTATCAAGTTCAAGCACTAGGAGGCCCAAAATCAAACCTGACCACCAGAACACCAGCAACAACCCACGAAACAAATAGCAACACGATGGCACCTTGCGTTCCGGAGATACAGCGCACGCGCAGTGCCCGCACAAAAGGTAACCTGGAATGTCAAGTTCAAGCACCAAGGGCGCCAAAATCAAAATTGAGAATTATTCAGCCACGGCCAACACATGTGCCAAATATCATTGCGCCCGCACTACCGCACTAACCGTTCAGAAGATATAACTCCGGAAATACCCCTCCCGGACACAAAATTCGACCTGCCGCGTCAAGTTCAAACGCGACAAGGCCCAAAGTCAATCCTAGGCAACAGGCAACAACTTCCCACCCATGCACCAAAAATCGTCGCAATGACGCGTATCGTTCCGGACACACAGCGCCAAAAGTGCCCCCAAAACACCAAAAATGCCACCTGCAATGTCAAGTTCAAGCGCCAGGAGGCCCAAAATCAAACCTGAGTGTCAGGCCACCACCCCCAACCCACGTACCAAAAATCGCCGTGCTCGCACCATCCGTTCTCGAGATACAGCGCCCTAAATCCCCAGCTTCCAAATTTTCCCACGCCCGTGAAAACCATACTTGCATACATGCAGGTAAAAAGATACTAAAATATCTAACGGGTTCCTTCCGTTGACATGTAAGTACTCAAGGTCGCCCCCCTCCCCAGGTAGGAGACACATCTCAGAATTACACGTTTGCAGAAGTAGAAGTAGTTGAACCTGCGATACTAGTAATTTGCGAAGACGTAACATTATATAACGTTTACCTTCAGGCAATTCCAGGGCCAGAGAGACAGTCAAAATCAATCCGTAAGTTCGATGCAAAAAAACACAACAAACGCAGACGAGCGCCTGCAGACGAATGTTTGACCGAACCGCGGGCCTCGCTTTGGGCAGCTTCTCAACATGCCTACCAGCAGCTTGAAACCTTCCCTTGATGAGAACTAAGTTGAAACTGCCAACAATAACTTCTCCGGAAATTTCTATCGATGACCTTATAATTTTTACTTTCGATCCTCTGGACCCAGAGTGGGATTGCCTTCTGTGAAACCTTCCCGTCAGTCTGTGCGTGAATCACTTGAAGGTCTCGGACCGGAGTTTCTTTTACGATTTCGGAGGTTGGCGGACAGCCTCAGGCCGAAGGGCTACAGTTCCGCTATTATAGATAAAAGAAACGTAGGGCGCAAAATATATTCAATACGTTGGAAAGCGGGTTCCTGCTTCTTTCCGAGAAACTTATTGGTACCGTCTGTTGACTCTTTATTTTGGGTAGAATATGTTAGTAAAATTTTAATTTTTGACCCGAAAAGTTTAATTTTTTAACCCTTTTTTGATCGAAGCTGCTTAGTAAAAACGAATTTTCCCAGGATAACGGCCGACGCGGCAGAAAAGCTAAATTCGTCATGTTTTTGAAAAATGAAAATAAAAAAAAGTCATGTGATGACTTTTTTGAAATCTCCGTTGACGTAAATTCATCGAAATCGCATGAAAAACGCTGCTATTTGGGTCATCAGGCGAAAAACCGCATCACCGTTGCAGCGGACTGATACAAAAATGGTTTCGCTGGACGACCAACTACGCCTCGCACAAAAATAATACAACCCACGGGCTTTTCAGGAAATACAACAAATCTATGCTCAGCTATAACGATCACCAAGCAAAAGGGAGCCAAGTTTAGGGAGACAGCCGCGCACTTCCGGCCTATTACACCACTGGTCAGATTTGAACTCCGACCCGGAACCTCAAGGTAGCAGAACACAGTACTAATGGGCGAACCCCGGGGGTCTATGACGCGGTACATAAAATAGTACGGATAAACTTGTTGAAGGAGAGGTAAAAAGCCTTATTTGAGGGGCAGCCAGATATAACCTGTGCTACGTGGTCACGGAAGGTGTCGACTCTGAGACTGCATGGTTTTGATTGTGAAAGTTTTCTATTTCGTGTATAAATGCGCCCCATTACGCAAGTGCCTTTCTAGCGTGAGCCGGCTGCAGTTCTGTGACCTCCGCAGAGGGGCATTTCAAAGAGGGTGTGAGAAGACGATACGCCGACAGGATTGTTTTGTTTTTTTAATATTTTGTGGCTTGTACCTTCAACTCAAACATAACCAATTTTGGTATTCCAAAAGTGCACCCTACTATATTTTTGATGCGTCGAAGCCAGTCACCTTGAGGCCCTTAACTATAGAAATCCCCATAGGCCGAAAACTGTGTTCTGCTACCTTGTCTACCTAATTTTGGCTCCCTATTGCTTGGTGAACGTTGTAGCTGAGCATAGATTTGTTATATTTCCTGAAAAGCCAGTGGATTCTATTATTGTGGGTTGTGGCTATTGACAGGATCGTCCTGTCAACAGTAGAAAACTTTGCCATATGTAATGCATGGACACGAGAACTTTGCTCAAAACATATGATATAGGCCCTTTTCAGCCGTTCTGCGCTTACTACGTACTCTGCCATTACAAATCGGACATGGATCAAAGATTTTTCTTTTTGATTGTAAACATGTCTACTGAGTGTAGTTCACCTTAGGAAAGTGTCAGAACGTGGAAAAAAAGTCTTGAAAAAATGCCATATGTAATGCATGGGACACGAGAACTTTGCTCAAAACATAAGATATAGGCCCTTTTCAGCCGTTCTGCGCTTACTACGTACTCTGCCATTACAAATCGGACATGGATCAAAGATTTTTCTTTTTGATTGTAAACATGTCTACTGAGTGTAGTTCACCTTAGGAAAGTGTCAGAACGTGGAAAAAAAGTCTTGAAAAAATGCCATATGTAATGCATGGGACACGAGAACTTTGCTCAAAACATAAGATATAGGCCCTTTTCAGCCGTTCTAGTTTTTCAGCCGTTCTGCGCTTACTACGAACTTTGCCATTAAAAATCGAGTTTTGATCAAGGATTTTTCTTTTTGATTCTAAACATGTCTACTAAGTGTATTTCACCTTATAAAAGTGTCAGAAGGTGAAAAAAAAAGTTGTGAAAAAATGNGGTTGGGTGTAGAACCATCATCTGGCCTGGGTCACCTCTAATGTATCAGGTTACTTTGTATCAACAGTGTCTAATACCAGATGATGTACTACAAATTGTACCTAACCAATTTGAGTTTGCTTGTTAGTCTTTGTGGTGTTTTGAGAGCTGTGTAGTACTGAGTTTAAAGTTCTGGTACAAGTTCTTTTACCCTGTTTGGCAATCAGCAGAAGACACAACTTTCTAAAGTGAAGGAGAAATGTATAGAGCTTGAGTGTAAGAGAAAGGTATGTGTATGATTTTTCCTGTGTTTCTTGTAACAGTTGTTTCTTTGGGGATGCCATTTCCCTATTGTATGCAGGTAATTTGTAGTTTGGGGCTAGTCATATTCACTTGATTTTTGGGCCTGCTTAATCTATAGTACGGGCAGGGTTAAGTGGTAGAGGCTTTGTTCTGTTTTAAATTTGTTATCGTTTGTTGCATTTTGTCACTGCAAAAGTATGATGAAATTGTTTTCCCCCTCTAAGCAACTGCTCATTGATTTGGGGGAATGTTTGCTGGGTGTTCACTCTGACTACAACAGCTTTCTGAACTTTTTAAAGTTGCCAGCAGCTTGCCATTTATGAATGGGATTGACAAGGACATTTTGAATAGCAAGTTCTGCTGTTAAATTTGGCTTAGGTACTTCAAGAAATTTAGGTTTTAGTTGGATGGGTTGAATAAAAATATCATACCACCCTGGGGACTAACTGTTGTTGCTGGATGGGGGCTACCACTATTCATATTGTCCATGGAACTACTGTAAAAATATAATTGGTCAAATTATGCAAATAACCTTCCAGTGTCAAGTGATATAACACCCCAGAAATAAATCTTTAATGAATATCATTGCCACACTAAGGAGATTTAGCAGCTTCATTAGGTCAGTACATTGAAATAGGAAGATATCAGTACTGAATATATCATATGTGACAGAATAACTACATGGGCCTTCTGAGACAAAAAAAGGTAGGAAATGTCGTCTTAACAACTTCAAGGTACTGTGGCTGGTTACATGCTTAAGAAATCCAAAATAAGTTATGTTCATCCATGCCCAAACGTACACATTCCGAAAATGGAATTTTAGACTTTTGCATGGTGCACAACCAACACGGTAAAAATCTCACTTTTCCAACCACGCACCCACGGACGAAAAGAAAAAAAAGATAAACAATAGGTCTACAGACACCTAATACATTTCATGCAGGCCTGAGGTCTACGAACTCTTGTTACTTTTGGGTTCAGTCAGTGGAGAGCAGAAATTCTCCTGAGACACAAACTAGACAGGCTGTCTAGAGACGTCCCTAGTGGATGGGTACCATGTGACTATTTTATCCAATCAAGTTTAACTCTGGCTTTTTTTAGCCTTTTTAGCGGGATTTTTGTAGTCAGACTCATAGAGGATTTCACTCTGGGAATGTTTGGCGACCAGTTTTTGGAGTACGTTGGAGTAGCATAGATACAGATTTTTGTTCATCAAATGTTACAACTGTAAGTGCCTTTGTTTTACGTTTCTAGTTAAAAAAGTGGTTAAAAGCCTGTTAAGTTTTAAAAGCTTCTTGGTTGTAGGTTCAGTAATTTTGTTTATCAATTATCAATTTATCAAGTTCTCTTGTTTAAACTTGTGCTTTTCCTGGTAGTCTTTCAAAAGTGAGTTAGAATGCTATAACTGTGGTCCATGTATTTTACTATCATATACTGCTTGTTGTTGTGAATACAAGATATTCCTATATGATTCTTGTGTGGTCTCATTGTATTCCTGCTAATCTAGGTCAGATGACCCTCCAGTTGAAATGTCATGTTGAAGTGGGCGTCTTGAGTATAATCTGATTTATTGCGTTGGTTAGAGCACGTCTGTCCCTTGAGAGGAGGGAAAGTCTGGCTCTTGGTTGGCTGATACAGCATGCCAAGTTAGTTAGAGCACCTCTGCCTCAAGGGACAGAGGTGCTGTAACTAACTTCTGACCATACTATGTGGATTTCAAAGCAACCAAATCCTCACCCCTGATTGGCTAAGGACAGATGACTGTGCT
>NC_049982.1:34028716-34030072 GCF_000003815.2 Branchiostoma floridae
ATATTCAAATTATGACAGAATGTTGCATATACATGTCAGAAAGTCTAGACTTTTTCATTTCACATACAGATTTAGTATCACAGGGTAATCTACATGAATAGAACAAGTATTAATATCCACTACCATCTAATATTTCATTTAAACGTTGAAACAATGATCTTCTACTGTGACGACTATTTGCGATAGAGTTATGTTGAAACGAAAGAGACAGAAAGCTTACAAAGGGTGTGTAACAGGATCCATCTGTACAAGTCGCAACCAATAACAAATAATCCTGATAGATGGAAATCTACCCAGCTCTGCTCTAGATGCTAGATTACTAGTTTCTG
The DNA here is from genome assembly GCF_000003815.2 of Branchiostoma floridae. NCBI lineage: Eukaryota > Metazoa > Chordata > Leptocardii > Amphioxiformes > Branchiostomatidae > Branchiostoma > Branchiostoma floridae. The sequence continues at coordinate 34,029,046 of NC_049982.1, forward strand.
AAAACTCCAAGTATATTTTTGCAAAAGCGATGATGCGAAATTTCGATAGTAGAGCTGTCATTTATGGATTCGGAACCCCAGATTTCGCATCCATATAAAAGAATTGGCTTAATGCAGGGGTCAAATATTTTTAAAAGGCATTTTGGTGAAACAGATGAACGGATGTTTCAGACTGTACATAGCTTCCCGATGAAGTAATATTCAGGCCCAAGTAACAATAGGAATAAACTGTCTCCACTGTTTCTTGCCCAAACGAAAATGTTTGGTTTGGGAAAGACCGACCGGATTTATTAAAGATAATGACTTTTGTTTTCTTCGAGTTAACGTCAAGTTTCCAGTTAGTACAAAAGTTTCTTAATTCATTTATTGCATTTTGCAGTCCTTTATCGGATTCGAAAAATATAACGACATCATCTGCGTATAACAGGCACGATACGAATAAGTTGACGTGTGTGTGTAACGGAGGTGGTGAACATTCAGCATCATCAAACACATATACAAGGTCGTTTAGGAAGAAATCAAATAAAATGGGGCTGAGATTGCAGCCTTGCCCGACTCCCTTCATAGTTGCAAACAATGGTGTTAAACCCGATTAGGTTTTGACACACATCTGGGGTTTTGAATACATGCATTGAATTAACTTATAGAAATTATATTACATGTAATGGAATTGAGTGTTCCAGAGAGGGAAAGTGTTCTTTTTTTAAGTAAAAACTTAGAATATGGATAGACATTTGTTTGCTTTGGCTTTTTACGTAACTCAAACGTTAATGGCAAACGAAATCAGTAACAAAAGAATAGGGTCAGCATACTTTTTATTTCGTTACCGCTTCTTGTTTTTATTGCTAATGGTAATGTACGAAATGGGCTACGAGTGCCAATTTTGCTTGTTTACTTTAGATCTCAGAGCCTGTCTTGGCGATAGGCACTCGATCTGTGCTAAGATTATAACCCTCTTACCACCCCCCTTTGTTTGTTCAATCTCACTTCTGGTTTTGTAACCCACCATCTGTCATGTACCGCTAGT
>NC_049982.1:34054689-34055506 GCF_000003815.2 Branchiostoma floridae
ACTCCAGCAAACTTCGATATCGATCGAACTCAGTTGCAGTCATAGCACACACACGATCATATATCCGTGTAGGAGTATCATTGCATGTACTGACATAAGTTACGTGAGATAGAACTGCAACTGTAAACCTGTAGACTTGCCATACTCGTGAGAGTGGCCGTCCATCACGTGAGATAAGAATTCTAACAAAGAAGTTTTTAAACCAGTAAGTTCAGAGTCGCGCAGGCAAGCAAGCAAGGTGATTACGTCATTTATCATATATGGTGACACGCTCAGAGGCGGTGAAGACGAAAACGAAAAAAACCCACCAAATTGGCTTATAAATCATTTTTAGGTGATTTTGTGCCAAAAATGATAACGGGGTCCTTTTAGTAAATATCTCATGCACTATCATACCAAATTTCGTCTCCCTTGGGCTTAATACCTAGGCACGGGAGGCACAATTATACAGTTCGGTCAGAACACCACCTAAAAACATCCATAAAATCATTTTAAAGCTATTTATCAAAAACAGAAAAAAAGTGTCTGGGTATTGGCCCACTCTACCTTTGCACCAAATTTCAAGTCGTTCGGTGCAGGGACAACGGAGAGGAATCACTTTAACGATCGCGACAGGAGAAAGAAAGAAGAAACTAGAAAAGTCGACGTTTGCTCCCAAGCAATACAGCATTTTACAATCCATATTCATACCTATGCCAAAATGTACAGGTCCATATCAACCTTTCGCAGGAATTGACCTGTCCCTACACATCGTCCCGCTACCAAACCCCATACAAGAATGGACTCTTCTCGAACATCCCTATCTAAGTGGGTCACG
>NC_049982.1:34055726-34056587 GCF_000003815.2 Branchiostoma floridae
GGCAAGAGTAACTTTCGGCATTTGGTGGTGGAGGCAGCGTCATGGTGTGGGTGGTATAACCACCATAGGGTAAACAAGACTCGTCATCATTCCAGGCAAATTAATGTGGTGACATATAGGGACACCATCCTCCATCCAGTAGCAACATTCTACCTCTTCAATATTGGACCAAATGCCATTCTGCAAGATTACAACACCCGTCCACACAGAGCAAGGACCATTGGATGCTGGAGCACAGTCTTAGGGTGCAATAGCCTTCCTACGGCTTATGGCTAGCACACGATTGATCACCTCTTGCCATGGTTCAGATTTTTTGCTTGAATAAAGATTAATAGTAGCTTTGATTGACATGTCATGTTTATTCAACTTGCCTTCATTCACAAGTCAGTACTGACGGAAGAAAATGAGCAGCATGGAGTGTTTGACTTTAGTAGGGTAATTTTGGCACTCTATCTGTAGTACCCCCTGTACGTAAGCGGGCTTAGTCCTCGTTCCATGAATTTACACTCATAAAATACTCTACTCAGATATGCGAAAAAGAAACTTGGATGTTCTGTATACCAAACGTTAGGTGATAAAAGGATTGATTGAATCATTGTCACCCGCGGCCATAACAACGGTTGAACCGGACGATACAGTTTTGAACAGAAACAGGGGAATTTGGGCACTTTTTTTTCGTGACCCACTCACGTTAGCAGGCCTAGTGTATGTTCCATGACTTAACAATGATAATGAGTTTGATACCATTGGAAAGAAAATCATGCAAGCTTTCTATAGATATATAATATATTGAAATTGATGCAGAAACAACATAAATATGATCAACCGAAGTTGATATTCCAAACTTTTTGTGCTGAGTGT
>NC_049982.1:34058491-34060496 GCF_000003815.2 Branchiostoma floridae
GAAACACACCTGAATGACACAATATCCTGGAATTTCCTTCGAAAATTCCAGCTCCCCCTCCCGGTGGGCATGGGAACATTGATAACACCCCCAGGATATGTCAAAAGTCCTTATAAACTTAAAGGAGGTTCGCCAGGAATCTCAGAATTAATTCTGGCAGAGATTAGGAACCTCTTTGAGCTATCATGCCACAGAGAAAGAAGTTCGGCCTCACGCGGCAAAATTCTGTTCAAGAGGGGACATACTCCTTGGAACCAAGGAGGACATCTACCTACCTACCAGAGGCTGACTGAAGAACAGTATTATCTCATGGTCAACATGGATAGAGAGGGAGAACCAATTCTCGACCTTGCCAGGATAGTAGCGAAGAAAAGCAGACCTCCAATTCTACGGCCAGGATGGAAGCACTCAGTGATGTTGACACACAGGACAAGGAAGATGCGAGTGATGACAAAGACAGCTTAGCAGGCTACAGAATCTGGCCGGCAGGATCTGCAATCAGGGCATGTGCCTCCTCCCAGAGTGAGCATGACACAATATCTCCTAATCCCAAGTGTAACGAACTTGTTTAGCTATCTAGAAAGAGGAAGAAGAAAGGAGGGGTAGCAACAGAAGAGACTTTCGTCTGCACTGCATGTTAATATAAGTACAAGTGACCTTCCTATGATGAAACGAAAGGCCAGCGGGCATCAGGACAGAAGATAGTCGTCTCAAACAAGGCATTGTAGGTCGCTTTGTTCAACAATCTCATTGGACCAAACAAAATTCAGGGAAATAGTCGAGACATTGGACTGAGCGGTACCGAGCCTGTCTGGGATGCAGAAATTAGTCAACAAATACATGAAATCATTTTGGAGGAAAACTAGAAGGACATGAGGCGATGGGGAAACATCGTAAAAGCCACGAATGCAGCTACCGGGAAAGGAGTAGATTCTCCTATTAAGAGGGACTGATGCAATGTACCAGGGTCCACTGGGTTCTGGGCGAGGACACAAACCTGAGCAGCCCTCCTTCCACAACTTCGGGAGATTTGCCGAGAATGACACAAATGTGAAAGAGATCTTTCCAGCACACATACGAAACAAACTCTGAGAGAGAGAGAGAGAGAGAGAGAGAGAGAGAGAGAGAGAGAGAGAGAGAGAGAGAGAGAGAGAGAGAGAGAGAAATGGTTTGTTAGATTAAAAAGCTGTTGCATCCCAAGGGCTGAATTGCAATTTTTGTACATTGATCTCTTCATTATGTACATGTACATACATACATACATACATACAACGTATTTAATTTGTTAAAACTAACATATCCGATTCTTAAAACGCTACACGTTTTCATTGAGGAGTCTAACGCAAAAGGGGAGAGTGCTGTTGTGGACATCCCCCCGCCGCAATGGAGCCATGAACTGTATCTGCTAGAGTTCGCAAGAAATTGTGCATATCTAAGACATAGGATGTCCCTTCTAGAGTCCAGACGACTGAGGCCTGTTATGCGCAGAGCAGACTCATCGGTGACGTACTCTGGTCCCAGTATGATCCTCAGGGCTCTCATCCGGACTCGCCCAATCATCGCTGATTGATCTCTGGACAGTCCCGGGTGCCAGACGACGCATGCGTACTCCAGAAGTGGCCGTACGAAACCAATGTAAATTGGTATAAGATCACACATGTCCATTCCGTGCTTCTTCAGGTTTCTTATCATGTATAGTCGTTTGCTCCCTTTGCTGACAATTGTTGTCACATGTTGAGTCCATTTGAGGTTGTACTGGAGGATAACTCCCAGGATACGTACTGCCTGCACAACCTCTAGTTGGGTTGGTCTAATAGTGATTACATGCGGTGGTGGAGGATTTCTCATGAAGCAAAACACCATCACCATGCACTTAGATGGGTTCAAGGAAATGAAGTTGGTCTCACTCCAACAAGTAAAGCCATTGATGTCGTCCAGAATCCTTGGTGTTGCAGACACACGTCGACGTCGTGATTAGGAAATAGACATGTCATCAACATACTTA
>NC_049982.1:34060596-34069771 GCF_000003815.2 Branchiostoma floridae
AATGGCAGTCTGGTGGTGGACATAGTCAAACGCTCTAGAAAAGTCGGTGGGAACAAGTGTTGTCACGTAGCCTGGTCTGTCTGATGCCTCAAGGATGTTGTGTACGAGACGAGTCTGGTAATGTACTGTTGAGCAACAATGGAGAGAACCGAACTGTCGAGGGTCCAGGTTAGGAAGGATATCCTGCATGCACCAGTCACGGACGATTCCTTAACAGTGGCCGCACTATGGCATGGGGCATCAGTTCCTTTCTTGAGGGCACAAAGAAAAATCCTGTTTGCCTGATTATAACGACAGAGAAGACATGAAGAAGGTCATGAAGAGGCCAGGAGAAGAAGCGTCAACAAGATACGGATTGAACACAAACATGAGTCTGCAAATCGACAGTTTAGTAAATCTGTGCCAAAGAATCGTACCTTGTCGACAGCTCTGGCTGGTCACTACGCGTAAGCTGTGCACAGTGCCAACAACGAAACGTCTTCGTCTATCCTTCTGAAGTATCAGGATATCCCTGTCCCCAAGATCGCCAGCGGCTGACGCCCTAAAAGCAATAGAGAGAGAGCAACGCTACAAGAGAGCCTTCCACAAAGAAACTGCAACTAAAAAGGAGCAACGCTGATGAAAGAATTCCAAACTTACAAGAAGACCAAAGAGTTCCAGTCAAGAGACCAAGAAGGCAAGCAGCACAGAAACAGCAGAGAGGTAAATCAGATTATGCGTACAACAGGGTTGACGGTGAGCCCCCCGCCCCCCCCCGTGTAGACTATTTGACATTCAGTAGTTTCTAGCGAGGACCAATCGAATAGCTGTTGGCAGGTCACTGACATTGGGCGATAACTGTGAGCTTTTCGCACCCTTGCTTATCATGCAAATGCCGTGAACTCAAATCAAGCAGGCATTATTGTTCGTCATTTTGCACCGTGCGGGAGCTTTACTTGCTCACAAACAACTCTATATATCAGTTTTAAAAGTTTACTTTGGTGATCAAAAGATGACGGGACTGTAGCGAGTTTTCGTGCCATTAAACTTTTTGAAATGACGGCCCTACTGTTTATTTCCATCTCTTTTATTACGCGCTTTGTCACTTTAGTTCTATTTTTTCGTCAACTTGAACCTCAAGGCTTCGTGACGTAGTTGACTAGTGATTGGATTTGTAACTTTTGGACCAGAGTTCGAACCTGACGTGGTGCAATTTTTTTAACTTTTTAAACAAGTTTTCTTTGTTGAATATTTTACTTTTTATCACTATACGGTCGTACTTTTGTAACTGAAATGTTTCGCTTCTTGTCACTCCCCAAAAATGTTGTCACCCCCAAAAGTTGTGACTTTTGTTTGTCAAATATATGCGTTATGCACTCAAGTCGTGTTGTTTGTTGATTATTCAGTCCGTCCTTCTATTCTATATAACCAGCATTCAAAGGGACCAGCTCATAAAAATACATGCTGCAAACTAAAGGAACCCCCACAAAGATGCCCTTTGTAATGTATTGACGGTATCTAACAGCTAGTAATCGACGGACAATAGGTGGGAAACATTCCTCCCTGGCCCTCGCGTGCCACCGGTCTGGCGTTAATTGGTTACTCTGCATTTGAAAGAACCGGCTTCATGGGCGTTGACCTCGCTAGAAATTTACTTCATAACATTTAGAGCTAGCCCCCCCCCCCCCCAACATGGTAAATGTGCTTGATGATAAGCCTCCATGGCAAGGGATTTTTTTTTCGCATTTCTGAATATTTGTCAGCATAACGTAAGAACCATTCATTGGAATACTGGATTCAGTGGAATACTGTGTCGGGTCCGGTGTCACAGCCGACTAGCCTTCCCCGGGAGGGGGACGAAGTTTCTAGAGGAGGTGAAAACGCTAGTGATTACTCCTCCGAGGGCAGTGACACTTGACGGTATGTCAGGTTATATCTTAAGAACCGCACAATGGATTGCGATAGTTTATGGTGGTTGGGTAGGTGGGGGCTTGGTGATGGAGATTATGAGGGTTCATTTTAATCCCCCTGTTTGTTCATCTTGGTACTGCAGCAGCACTTTTTGTATTACATCTTTGGACCTGGCTGTTGTATGTGATTGAACTTTATGTGGTGTAAACTTGTGCCTTGTAGAATCTGTTGATGGATTGTGATGATATTTGGAACGTAGGTAGGTATTGTGACGCCGACCGTTCTAGGTATAGAGCGTTTATAACCACCTTGTGGTTGGCAGTAGTACAATAGCAGAGGTTAAGTTTTTATTTTAAACCCCCTTGGTATAGAATGACATATTCTACATGTAGGTCATGGGTAAAGCCTAAGGGTATCAGTTGATGGTGTGTTGTGGTTGCTGTATATCACATGAGAAGTGGCACATATGGTCTAATAAAGGACTATAATCGAAAGGTCGGCGACCTCGTACCTCCATGAAATATTTAGATCTTTTGTAGATGACAGGCAAATAACATGTCACATGTATAAATCTCCATTATGTATCATTAAGTGGTTTTGTAATTTTTGCATAGATGATACAAATGAGTTTGGTATCTGCCAATGTTCTACCTATCATAAATCACATGTGTTACATTTATTTAAGTCCAGTTATGGAAAACAATGGAATCATACGATTTCGTCATAAATTATGCAAATAAATATCTCATATTATATATATTTGTTTACATCTTTGCCAAAGCTATATACCCTATCCTATTAATTGTCCTTGTAGAAGTGACACGAGGGAGGTAGCCATTGGTGTTATTCTAGAAGACAAGCTGGATAGTTGTAGAAGTGGCCATGCCTGAATTTGCCAACTTGAAAATAAGGAATACCACACTAGTGTCACTTTTACTACAGAAGTGTTCATCTTGGATACATAAATGAATACTTTGTTGGCTGTGATATCATGCTTTGATTCATTTCATGTTACAATGTTTGTGGTGTCTATTTTGAAAAATTTAGCTATTTTTTTGGCCCCATCTCAGTATTTTGGCTGTTTGTGTCACCCAGAGGATGTCAGCCATAAAAAATACATACTGTGGCCTTAACATACGCTAATTATATACTAACTAATGAAAACATGAACATCACCATGCATAGATTTTGCAAATGAATAAGAAATTTAATTGCTTTTTCTTTCGAAATCTCTAAATAGTTCATGGAAGGATGGGGTCTCCAAACTCTTGTTTCATCTGAATTTGGTACAAAATCCTCTTTACACAGTTTTTCAATTCACAATCCAAGCCAATGAACGTCATATATAATTTGACTGTATGCATCACTGATTTGTCATTGGTTTATTTGTATTGTAGCACTCCAGCTCATGGTGTTGAGACCGAACGTCAAGACAAAGGTTTGTCATTCCCCGTACGTAGTAAAGCTGCCTGATTTATATCAATATAAATTTATATAAACGTTAGACGGTTAACTTTGCCCTGAAATATGGTGCCAGACAGCCTGTGTCGCCTCTGTTCACAGAATGGACCGTCTACTTCAGTTTCCACCACCGTCTCTGTTCAGATTGGGACGGTGATCTAGATGGTACAGATGCCCAATCCACTCTTCCTTCAAAGAAATCCGGTTCCAAATCTAGGGTTTTGACTCTTTTGATAGAGAAAAGACGGCTGTGTAAAGGTCTCGTGCCTGTATTACTTGTGTAGGTACTCTCAAAGAGTCCCTTCCAAAATATAATTAGGCCCCGAAATTGACATTTGAGTGAGTTTCGGACGTGTATTACGTTTGTTTGTCCTGAGTAATGTGGTCAGTGGCTAAAATCAGCTCTTGTGGGGAGTGTAAATTAAAAGTGCAGTTATAGATGCCATAAAAATCTATTTATCGGTCGGATTTTGGAGGACATTTTCTATTGATAACTGAACAAGTTTCTATTGAAAGTAAAATATCTACAGAACAAATGTTTTTATTGCATTTGCGCCCACAAAGCTCTCGTATCTATGAATTATAGCAAATAGCAGGGAATAAGTGGTGTATGACAACTACATTTCGTAGGTTTACCGTCCAACTCCGAACAAAGACTATCACCCCGAAAGCTGCATGCAGTAGAAGGATCCATTTTGTAAAGTCAGTCCAATTACTGGTTAGGTAAAGTTGAGCTTTAATGCTATAAATATAAAGTACAACAGGGTGAATTCCGTATCACCCGAGGTACCAGCCCGACCGCGGCGCAGGTCGGATCCTCGGCAGTCGGAAAACTGCCAGTTAATTGCCAACCTACTCATAAAACGGATTAAACTCGGCACATCGTTTCAACCTGCGCCTAAAACGTTATGATTTGAGATCATCAATTCGAGAAAAATTTGAACAAATGAACTCCGTTCGCTTGCAGTAGATTGTGTGGTGTGTATTCTATTCAATCAATGGAAGTCTATGTGAAACAACTAAGAAGAATATCACCCGGCCCGGAGCACCGATATCAAACGTTATTGCGGCACAGGTATGATATAACATCATTTACGGATACAGATGAGCCTTCATGCTAAAGCTCAGTCTGATATTTCTCCCCAGGTTGACATGATTGGGGATCCTCTCCACAAGCTGCTGCGTGACCCGTACATCCTCGTTGCTGCAGGTAGTTTCAAGTCTATCATTTATTCTTAGCAAATGTGATAATTCTTATCATCATTTAGCCACACGGCAGGATTTCCCCAGTTGACTCAGGTCATTCATTGATACACCACCCGCATCCGGGGCAAAGGTCTCGTTCTCAGGGTATTGTAAGTAGAGGATCCTATAATGTTAGGAAAGAGAGCCACCAAAATGGCTGCTTTAATCTATGTTGCACTATATAATATATGTATGTCCCATGGCACCCAACATCAACATTGCTGCCTGTGATGCCCTCTGTATTGCCTCCATGCAATTTTAATATAACAAATAAAACAGAATAATCGAAAAAGGACGTTACGTCTGGTGCAGGAAGTGGTGGTGAGATTTTATTGCCCACTCACGCATGTGAGAATGTTCGGAAGGCAGGGAGATCAACAATCAAAAGAAAAAGCCTTCAAGAACTAGAACTAGCTTATGAGCAAATTCAGCATATTCTAATTTACCTGGTCCTGTAAAATTTTGGAAATATGCATGGTGTGGAATTGGATACTTCTAATGGTTTCTAAATAATGATAACAGCATTCTACCATTATTTACCATTTTCTACCATATTTTGTAAATGGTTCAGTAGGCTGGGAAGATAGCAATTCACACATCCTTGCAAAGTATGGAGCAATGCAACAATGGCCCACCACTAAGGATCCACCAGTGCCCAGCAGTGAAATCTAAAAATATACAGATGCAACAATAGGGCTTACTTTTATGGGGGTAATTAGCTACTTTTACCATTTGGCAAAGTTTACAAATATTTGTAAATATTTGTAAATGTGAAATAATCACACAGAGGTTTCACAATTATTCTAAATAAAGATATTTTTGTACAGTTACTTTAAAAATGTTTCTAAAATATTCAAAGGAATTCAAATAGATGAGTATTTTCCCAGTCAATTTTTTTAAAAGAATGTAATTATTGTGGCTCAGATATTCTTTTATTATTTGATTCAATACGTGATCACCGGATTGGACGGACGCGCGAGTTACGCTCTCTACAAATGTTGTAATTTGCCGCTTTTTGAGGTCGAATTGAGTCCGGAATTCGGGTATATTTAGTTTCTAAAGTTGTTTTTGTCTAGTTGTAAACTTTATAGATCTTAAACGAACGTTTTAGTTTAGTTTTGTGAAGTTTTGTCTCGGAGTGGATTTCGTCGGACACCAAGCGTCCAAAATGGCGACTGCGGCGTCCCCCACCCCAAGCCGGATCTACGAACTGCTACAACTGCCAGAGTCGACAACATTCTCCGATGTACATGAATCTTACGCCACATACATCCAGGACTACACCAGGGAGCGAGAAGCTACGAAGAAGTTAAAACCTGCTGAGAGAAAAGCCTACGTGTACAGGAAAAGCGGTGCTGAGCTCAGGGAGGTAAGCGCGGCGTTCCTCTCACTTTTCGAGACGCACCAGGGCACAACTTCTGACTGTCTTCGCGGCCCCGAACGCTACTCTGTAACTCACAACATTTCATGCATCACCGTTAATATACCTGGTGAGTCAGTCTCGTCTTGGAAGTCAGTTTGTGGAGCGTATTATGGCGTAGACGGGATAGACAGGGGCCCGAATGGTGTGCAGTACAGCACCACTTTCACTGACGCTGACACACGGATCGGAACAGAACTCGGCTCTCTGCACATTACGGTGTATAAGAACAAGCTTCTAGTGCAAGGAACAAGCTACCTGCTGTGGTTCCTATCGCATTATAACATTCTACAAGGTATGGTGCTGTCGGACATGACCGAGAAGAGTGCTGATGTTACCCCAGTTTGCACCACCAGTGAGCTCCAACCCCCCATCGAAGAAACAATTTGCGCCGTGTGTAACAAACGTGAAGTAGAAGGGGACGAGTTTGTGGGCTGTAGCACTTGTTCTAGTTGGACCCATTTTGACTGTACTGGACTCGACGACGCTACTAAATCAACTTTGAGAAACACTGACGAGAAATACTATTGTATTAACTGCCATGTCCCACGGGTCGCTACATGCACAACAATGTTGTCTGATCCACCAATTAACACTGACTCAACCACAGCAGGGAAAACAATGACAGTCCGCAAGGCCAATCTTGACCACAGTTCAAATGCAGATGTGAACACCGTCAGAACAAAGGCCGTACAAAGTAGCACCTCTGAAACAAAGGAAGACCAGTATTCGGCAGCTCTCCACGAGAAAATTGAAACGCTACAAAGGGCCGTCATGGAGCTAGAGGCAAGCCTGGCCAGTTCGAAGTTGCAATCCAATGTGTTTGAGACAAGTGTATCCGGACACCTGGACGTCATGAGAAAGGAGATGGAGTCTGCTAAATGCACATGCACCAGCAAAAATGACGACACTGCATCCAGGAAGCTTCGAGAAGAAAACGGAAAACTGCGGAGCAGGGTCCAGCACCTGGAACAAGAGTTTTCCTCGCTCAAAACTACGTCATTGGCTTTGAAATCAGAACTAGATGACATGAAACTCTCACAGAGTTAAAGGTTAAAGTGGGTAATGTCAAAGATCTCATCAAGTCTTCGGAACACGTCAGTCACTCCAAGCCAGCTCCAAGAAAGGAAGAAGTTATAAGTGAAAACAACCCCGAAGAACCTGACTTAGAGTACACTTTGACAACCTCAAACCGCTTTGCTGTGTTAAACCAAGTAGAGTCTGAGAGAACCTCCGAAAGTTCAGTCGAAGAGGCAGTTGAAGTCTTGGCTGAAGTTAGATCTCCAAAAGTGCATGCCGCCACCCGCACAGTAAATGACGAAGCGTCATCAGTTTCCAGACAGGAAGGTCAAGTGCGGAAAAGGGTTGTTTTAATTGGTGACTCAAACGCACAGAAGTTAAAGCCTAACCTTTTGTGCCCCACAGCAGACACCTCCAAGCCATACTGGTGCCCTAACCTGTTCTCGGCCCCCACAGTGCTAGAGGATATATCTAATGAAGGCATCACTCCACAAACAGTCATCCTTCATTTAGGTACGAACGATGTAATGGCCAAAACAAAGGACACCGTTATCACAGAGTTCGAGGTTACCGTCAGCACAGCACAGTCGCTCTTCCCCCAGGCGGAAGTTGTTATCTCCGCTGTTCCGCCCAGAAGAAACGCCAAGTACCGTCCAAAAGTCAACGAAGATATCTCAGCTATAAACCTACATCTACAACAGATGTGTGATACAAACAAACAACTGGTCTATGTTAACCACCCACAGCTATAGAAAGGCACCGATGACTACAATGCCCACATGTACGAACCTGACGGGTACCATCTGAGTGGGGACGGAGTCAGAACCATGGCTTATAACCTTAAAAAACATGCATCCAAGGCTCTCGGGCTTCCACCATTGCGGAACCACGGAACGTCACCTCGGCGCCAAGGTCACAGAAACGCCAGTAACGCGTATCGGGGAAACACTACTCATTCCTCTCAAAGCAAAGGTAGGAAGCCCCAGCGGAACATGTTCGACGAGCAAGGAAGCCGTACGACGCTGGCGCCAGATCGACCCGGTCTGCCCCAGCACCAAAGTTCTGTCGGACTAGCCAAACCGCCTGCACCTCCCCCCCCGGAACTCGTACTACAACCAGCCCAGGGCACCAAAGGGCGCGCCCACGAGCCTACCTGGTCAGGACAGAGGTTCGCAGTGGGGAAACTTCTCACCAGGACCAGCCAGCACCCCTAACAACAGACAGGGTAACTTTACCCCACCCACGCTACCTGACGGACCGCCTGCTCCTGCCCCACCTTTCTTCCCTAACCGGCCCCGGCAGATGCCACCGGCGCCGTGGTTCCAGGAGTGGCCTTCCCTTGCTGAGGCGTACGGCATGCCCCCAGTCGGCTTCGGACAGCACCGGTGGATAGGACCTCCACCCTTCCCTTACTTCCACATGGACAGGGGCTGGTATGGACATCCCCCAGACCCGTCTTTCGGACTCAGTGACAGACCTCATGGATCCCGCTGATCATGTGCATCCCTCATAAGAGCAAACAGACTAAGGAGTGCCACAGAAATGACTTTCCTAGTAGCAGTAGAAACTTTGGCATATCCTTTGGTTTCTGGAACATACATGGCATAGGTAGTAAATTAGATGATAGAGATTTCATTAGTCAGATTGAAGGGTTCGACTTCTTTTCCTTATCCGAAACCTGGCATACCGGTGAGTTGTCCTTTCCTAATTTCCTTTATTTCAGTAGTCATAGAACCAAATCAAAGAAAGCTAAGCGTAATTCAGGTGGTTTAATATTTATGTACAAAAAGCAATATAGATACCTAGTCACTAGATTGAATAGTAAAAGTGAAGACATCCTTTGGGTTAAAATAGACAGACAATTATTTAACCACGACAAGGATATATATTTAGCGTCTGTATATATCAGTCCGAAAGGCTCTACCATTCATTCCAACAGAACATACGATATTTTTGATATACTCGAGGAAGAGATTGCATATTTTAGCGACCTTGGAGATATACTAGTTGGCGGCGATTTCAACGCCCGAGTAGGGACGTTACCAGACTATATTGTAAACGACGTCCCTTTAGACATGCAAATTCTTCCTGCGAACTACGATTTTGACCACCCCCTTCCCAGAAACAACATGGATGAAG
>NC_049982.1:34069937-34080037 GCF_000003815.2 Branchiostoma floridae
CCGCAAATCTCCCTTCTTCCATGTACATTCACTATCACCATTATCCGACCACTGCAAACTTTCTCTAATCATAGAAGGAAACCCCTTAGCTTACCAAAAGAAGAAAACTAAACTCAGAACCAGTCCTTACCGCAAATTTGTCTGGAGCACTGACTCAAAAGAAAAATTTATGGAAACGCTTAATTCGACATCATTTTCATCTAGCATGAGTTCTTTCATTCGCAAAAGCTACGAACCATCTCCAGAGTCGTTAGAGCTAGCACTTCATGACTTTGTCACGCCAATACAGGAAGCCGGTCAAAAGTCCCTGTCCTTACGCTGCACTAAAGCAAAAAGACAGCTCTGCCCGAAACAACTAAATAAGAAAAAATGGTTTAACCAGACTTGCGCTTCAGCTAAACACAAACTACAAAATATCTGCAAATTACTATCTAAACATCCCAGAGACCCTCACATAAGAGGCGCATACTTTATCCAAAAAAAACAGTACATTAGACTTATCCGCAGAACAAAGAAAGACTACAAAAACAATATCTTAAACCAACTGAACTCGTTCTCGGGGGCCAACCCATCAGCATTTTGGTCATTACTAAAAGAATACAAATCTAAAGATCAAACACGCAACCATGAAATAATCTCCGACGAAAGTCTACATTCCCATTTTAGTAGCCTTTACGGCGAGGATTCCACCACTAACCTGCCTATATTACCTAATGCTTTTGAAATTCAAATACAAAGAGAAATATTGAATCTAGAAGACAAGCTTCAAAATGCACATTGTAATTCATTGGATGAACCAATTAATAAAGACGAAATTAAACAAGCTATCTCTAACCTGAAAAACGGGAAAGCTTCAGGTGGTGACCTCATTCGTAATGAGATGTTAAAATGTTCGTCACATATTCTCATAGAACCGCTATCGAAACTTTTTAACTTATTCTTGTCTTCTGGTTACTTTCCCCAAGACTGGTGTACCAGCCACATTGTTGCCATTCATAAAGGCGGGGCAAAAGACGACCCCGGCAACTACAGAGGAATTTCAGTCACTAGTTGTCTTGCCAAGCTATTTACATCAATACTAAACACGCGCCTAACCACATTTCTAGACGAAAATAATCTTATCTCCCCAAACCAAGCCGGCTTTAGAAAAGAATTTGGCACGAATGATAACTTATTTGTCCTGGACTCGCTGTTAAGTAAACACCTTTCCGAAAACAAACGCATTTATTCATGTTTTATCGATTTTAAAAAAGCCTTCGACTCCGTTTGGAGAGAGGGTCTTCGTTTCAAACTGCTAAACTCGGGAATTGGGGGTAACTTTTACAAGCTAATTAAATGTATGTACACTAAACCCCAGACGTGTGTAAAAACCGAGTCCGGTCTAACGCCTCCATTTGTAACCAAAAAAGGCGTTAGACAAGGCTGCAATTTAAGTCCTACATTGTTCAACCTATTCATTAATGACCTCGTTCATGTACTTGATAATGCCGAATGTGAACCACCATCTCTACATAATTTATTTGTATCGTGCTTGTTATATGCAGACGATGTGGTTATATTTTCTGAATCAGATAAAGGGTTGCAATGCGCGCTCAACAGATTAAGTGCCTTCTGTAAGAAATGGAAACTCCAAGTTAATCTTAAGAAAACTAAAGTTATGATTTTCAACAAATCAGGCCGATCCTTCCGAAACCAAACATTCGTATTTGATCAAGACACTCTGGACATAGTACCTTCTTACTGCTACCTAGGCCTGACTATTACATCGTCGGGAAGTTTCTCCCTGACCAAAAAACAACTTTCACTCAAAGCTCGTAAAGCTATGTATAGTTTGAAATCTCTCATTCGCTCATCTGTCTCGCCAAAGTGCTTGCTAAAAATATTTGATTCTTGTATAAAGCCAATTCTCCTATATGGGTGTGAAATTTGGGGCACAGAGTCTATTAATGACAACTCCCCAATTGAAATTTCGCATCACCGCTTTTGTAAGAATATACTTGGAGTTTCCAGAAATTGTAGTAATTTAGCTTCTAGAGCAGAGCTTGGCAGATTTCCTTTAGACTTAGATATATCTGTGCGTGTTATTCGTTACTGGCTACGCTTATTACAAATGGATCCTCAAAGACATTTGTTACAAGCTGATGCCCTTCTGTATCAACATAAATCTATTTCTAATAGTCGTAGAAGAACCTTGTTACAACGAGTGAAAGAAATTTTAGATGGTAGTGGCCACTCCTACCTTTTGTATTCATGTAACTCACTTAGTGATATCAGATCTATATGTACAACGATAAGATGTAGAATCTCTGATATGTTTATCCAAACCTCTCGCCATAACTTGAGTATAGATACTGGTAAGCTAAGGTTTTATAAGACCTGTAAAACAACACATACTATGGAAAAATACTTAGAATTAGATAATTTTGATTTACGCTCGGCAATCAGCAAAATTAGAATTAGTGCCCACCCTCTCGAAATTGAGAGAGGGCGGTACAAGAGGCTATCCGTGTGTGAAAGAACGTGCAAACAGTGTACGTCAAACGCGGTGGAAGACGAAATACATTTTATGTCAAACTGCTCTCTCTATAATAAAGAAAGAAAAGAGCTGTTCAAAGAGACCATCAAATTCCACCCAAACTTCCTCACATTCACCGACAAAAAGAAATCAGTTCTCCTTCTAACATCACAAAACCCACACATAATAAAAAAGGTGGGATCTTTCGTCTTCCACTGTCTTCAAAAAAGGAGTCGAACCCAACAACCCAGGATCTAGAGTTAGCTTTTACTAGATTTAGACTAGAGTAGCCACTTGTGTTTTTGTATCTTACATTGTCTGAATCTTTTATGTTAACTGCAATTAGCCCACGGGCAAGAATTTGCAATAAACTTGATATTAAAAATAATAATGACTGATTATAAATATTGCCTAAAAACCCTCATGGTGTCTTGGAATGGACTCTATACCCCAACCTCAATATATTATATGCTTGTTCATTTCTTGTGAACCCTGCTATAAAGTTTGAGGATTTGAACCTCTTAACTCTAGTGTCCTTAACCATGTAAACCTTATTGGCGAAACAATGTGTCATGACACCTTCCGAACCACAGTGGAAATTCCCTAGGGATGTGCAACATAATTGAATCCGGCAGATGTGTCAGGAATTGATGTTGACTAACTTGAACTGTATCACTTTTGTTATCGTCAGACCCGCCCCCATGGCAACGGCCCCAAATAAAGACCGCCCCGCATGGTTAATTATAGGGATAAGTGTGGCTGAAAGCTCTCTCGACTACCCCCCCCCCCCCCCCCGTTTCAACCCTAATTTACTCCAAACATAGACTCAAGTCACATAGAACGTTAGAATATGGATCGTCAATCCCCGCCCATATTCAAAACAACACACAACCAGAATAGTAAATTTGTCCCGCTAATAAGACCAGTTTGCGGCCCCTCAGATAGGCCTTGAACGGCGCCGACAATTACCCTAGGTGCCGAAGTGCAAGTTGATGATATCTCAGCAACCATGCACTTAAATGCCTTGACTGAAATTAAAGGTTCAGTCTACACCTTGAATAGTCGTAAGTTGACATTAATGATACCCATAAGGGAAAATGTTCAGATAAAACAAAATTACACAGTACGCAGATTTCTAAGATACTACCATACATTGTGTGGGAACAGACGCAGTGACCAAGCAACGAAGTTGACCTATAATTCACATAGGTACGAAAATGTAACCCTAGGAAGTAGGTCAAAGTCGATTTAGTGGAAGTTACATTCATGGCAAAATCACACAACAATGGCGCGCATTGAAATCCCCTATGATAAAAACATTGGTTATACCGAGCTGTTTTGTTATGCTCTATTATGATTTGATTTTCCTGATTTATCAAGGAAGGTATCTATGTTGCTCGTGGATTCTACAGGTAAGCACGCACAGGTGAAAAGAAATTTACAGTTCATTTTATTGTTAATTTGTAGGGAGAACGTGTCTAAAGAGCCAAAATGCCGTACGTTAAAAAGCCCCTATCTAAGCTAGAGAGGAAGTCCTTATCCAGACATGATAGGTAGTAAAAACCTTTGTATGGCGTATTATTACATCATATAGGGCTTAGTATGACGTATATGCGTTTTGTATTCCAAAGGAACCATCTGCTTTGCCAACATGTCCATCGCAATGCTGGAGCCCTCCCTGCCGATCTGGATGATGGACACCATGGACGTGGGCCAATGGCAGCTCGGTTGGTTGCGTATTCAAATTTAAATTACATCTTTTTTGTGTAAAATCGTCACATGGGCGTCAGTGAAATAAAGAGTGAAGCATGTCAATTTTACACAAAATGCCAAGGTCTTTGTACACAACCAAATGTTTTTACCTGGTCTACGCATCTGTGACTGTCACCTTCCCCGGGGAAAATAATAGCTGATTCTACGTCGCGTTGCAGAATACGTGACGCTGCTGTAGTGTAAAAGGAAATCGGTGACAAACGCCGTTGAAGATGATTTCTTATCCATACAGCAACCTTAATCCGACGAGACAATTGATTCAGCAGCGGTAAGCGATATCACATGTAAAAAAAGTGTGGCAATGAAAATTCATTGCCATGGCGACAGAGTTATGGTTTATATGTACAATATTGTACATTTGCTGATGCTGGTGTGTTTTGGTACTCGCCTTTTATCCTATTGCCTTTTATCCTAAAAGTAAACATAAGTGATTATATAAACAGAAATACGCTCACCTTCACAAATTAGAGTCTGGCGAAAACATAACTGCATGAAATACTTAGAGCTTTTGTAAATGTTATGCAAATGACTTACACATTTACATGCTTTATGCGAACTCAAACCCAGACACTCAAATTTGAACTCAAACCCAGACCCTCGAGACCCTTTCGTCACATTTTTGTCGCACACTATCTCGGGTCCCTGTCGCGGAAGAATTGGTGTGTGCACTAATACTACTGGCAAACCTACTTTAATTCCTCTTACGTACACAAAGAGGATGCAAGTAGATGTGATATGTTTAATCTGCTCTGTGAGTAGAGGCTCATGGGTCAGACGGCCAAGGTAGTAAGGTGTCCCAAGACCTGTGTGAAAAGGAGGTAGTAGTGGTGCGTAGTTATAACCCCAATCCGAGCCGTACGTCCCATGGGTCCATTTGGACCCAAGGCGTATATTTGTATCCGCAATAGGAACATTTCAAAAATCCTACCATCGTTTTTTTCTTATTCATTTCCAACAACTTATAAAAATTTTTCATCATCTATACTTGAAAGTGTGTGTCTGGTTTGGTGAGGCCCAAACGGAAAATTATGCATTATATACGTCATCTCAACGTTCACAACGAGTTTCAAACACCGAGTTACAAAATCAATGCATACATGTTTTGATTTCCCTGAAAAAAATCCACTTATCTGTATATGCATGTATAACATTTTCACTTGTCTGAAAAAGCAAAAACAAATGTAGAACTTTTTAAGTAGTGCTTATCTAATAATAACCCATACAAAGCGTAACTTATTTAACCAGAAAGGGCAACGCCAGATATCACTCAACTATAATGATTGGTGTTCGTTGCTTTGCCATTAGGGCTGGGTACCAGTACAGAAAATTCGGGTCCAGGTCCGGTTCAGGTCCAAAGGATCAGGTCCCGGTCCAGATCTGAAACTGAACCTGATTTAGTATGTGAAAACCTGTGAATGCACAATACTCAGAACAATGGTCCATTCCGCTGCAAAGAAATCTGTTTGGTGGAGTATTTGAGTCCTACTGGCGTTTTGAATTCCTACAAAGTTAACATATAAGTTTTATATAAGTTTTATTGTAAATTCTTGCCCGAGGGCAAATTCTTGCAATTAGCAAGTGACAAAAATGACATACATAATGGTAAAAAGTATACAAAGCGACTACTCTAGTCTAACTTAAACTGGTTAAAGATGTAACTTATTGGGTTTGACTTCTTTTTCTGAGACAGTGGAAGACGAAAGATTCCACTTTTTCTGTAATGTGTGGGTTTTGCGACGTTAAAAGGAGAGTAGTTTTCTTTTTGTCTATAAACGTGGAGATATTAGGATAAAATTTGGTGGCTTCTTTTAAGAGCTCCTTTCTCTCTTGATCATAGAAGGGGCAGTTTGAGATAAAATGTGTTTCGTCTTCTACCATATCTAACGTACAATATTTACAAGTTCGTTCATACACGGGTAACTTCTTATATCGCCCTTTTTCTATTTCAAGGGGGTGGGCACTAATTCTAATTTTACTAATAGCACAGTGCAGATCAAAATCATCTAGTTCTAAATATTTTCCATAGTGTACGCTGTCTCACATGTCTTGTAAAACCTTAACTTACCGGTATCAATACTCAAATTATGACAGAATGTCTGGATATACATATCATAAAGTCTAGACTTTAACATTGTACATACAGATTTAGTGTCACAGGGTGATCTACATGAATTGAACAATTATGAGTATCCACTACAATCTAATATTTCTTTTACACGTTGTAACAATGATCTTCTACTGTGACGACTATTTGCAATAGAGTTATGTTGAAACGAACGAGCATCAGCTTGCAAAGGGTGTGTAACAGGATCCATCTGTACAAGTCGCAACCAACAATGAATAATCCTAATAGATATGTCTAAATCTAATGAAACTGCCACTATACAAGAGACAGTAAAACTTGGCAGAAATTACAACGTCAACGAACTGTACTGTACTTCGCTCTTATTATTTTCTTCAATCTATAATCCCCCAAACATGTCAATTTCTGCCGATTAACCTCTTTATTTTCTAGTAGGTCCGCCATCCGGCTCGACGTATTTTTACAGATCCGATTTTTCTCCACCTATCCAATAAGAAAAAGTGTGGCAATTAAAATTATTGCCATGGCGACGGTTTTATTGTTTATAAGTATTAAAGATTGTTGTTATTATTGGGTTTTAATAGTCGTATTCCATTCGCCTGGCGATTAATGTTCAGAGAGCATTGCTGTCAAAAGGGGTTCTCTTGTGAGTGAAGGGTGAACCAATAATGTAAATGCTTCTCATCGATTTTACAAAATAGACCCTCATTTACATAAATCATATCAGTTGATCATCTTCTCCAGCTTACCACAATGACAATGACATTAAAGCATTTTCTCATTAATTATGCAAATTGGGTCTTTATTTTGCATAATATATATCTATCAATATTCTCTTACTCAGTGGAGGTAATGGTTAAGTCCGGCATGATGCAACTACGCATGCGCGGACTTTGGCATTCCTGACATTCCTGTACAGTTTTGGAATTCTTTGCAAACGGTCGCTCACTATACTATTAGGCTCGCCCATCAGGCGTCGCCAAAAACGGTTTTGTACCGGTATAGTGTACCAGTACCCAGCCCAAGTTTCCATACATTATACCGTCAACAACTGTCCAGTTATAAGGCTTGCTCGTTCACTAAACCCTTTGGTGGCCAAACTCCCCGTGCAAAAAATATTATCCCTACAGCTTGCCGGCGAAGTTTCTCTGGTAGAAACTCCTTTTTGTGTTGATCTGAAAGTTTTGCCGCAGACCACCTGAGTAAACCCTTAAAATTTTCTCGGTGGGATGTTGGCCATGGAGCCGAGGAGCTAGCCAGTGCGCTTGGGCTCTGGGAACAGTCTGTACATGTACATTTAACTTTAAAAAAATACAGATCCATTATAAGAATCGCAGGCAAATTTCACTCATATGTAACACATTTTGTATTGAATCAGATGTAAATTATATTAAAATGTCTTTACTTGTAAATTACGTCACATATCTGCAAAAATTACGTATTTGTATTCAATGCATTGTTGTACCAGTTCATCTTTGTAACGGATAAAAGTAATGGATGTCACTCGAAACATCCGAAAGTAAATTTCTTTTTATCTAGTTGTAGAAATTAAATTGCCCTTGAATATTGCTAACTCTCGTAAACGCATAATCGACATAGTTATTCTCCTTTTTTCAGGTGTAGCGTTCCTACCCGCCAGCATCTCCTATCTGATTGGGACTGCCTTATTTGGTAACCTGGCACACAGGATGGGAAGGTCAGTGACCCTTTCTAACGCAAGGCTCACATCCCGTTGCTCGCTCGGTGTGTTTGTAGGACCAAATCGTATCAGTTAATATCAATAAATAAAGACAAATTATACAAATTACTATTTTCTACGTGTCGCACGTTTTATTGTTTTTCATAGCGCTTTTGTCTTCACC
The DNA here is from genome assembly GCF_000003815.2 of Branchiostoma floridae. Classification (NCBI taxonomy): domain Eukaryota; kingdom Metazoa; phylum Chordata; class Leptocardii; order Amphioxiformes; family Branchiostomatidae; genus Branchiostoma; species Branchiostoma floridae. The sequence goes on from NC_049982.1 coordinate 34,078,171, forward strand.
CAAACTGCCCGACCGGGAAATGTGACCTATTTTCTGAAAGCTCCTTTTTGGATCAATTGATTGATTAACTGGTTGTTCGATTGATTCATCATTGGTATACATACATTTATGTCGCACACAGATGGTGTCTGTTGTATTTTTTAGGACCACCGTTATTGGCCTTAGCTACTACTTTGTAATTTGCATCCAATGTATATGGAGTATATCCAACAAAATGGTACAGAAAGGCATGATGTTCGTCCATCGGAAGTCGACGACAACCTTGACAACTTCACAGAAATATAATCTCAAAATAATTTCATACCTATATATAAAAACTACTGAATAAAAGCTAAGTTGCATAATAGCACTTGAAAATGACTTTAGCAATATACTTTGCAACGAACCAGTAAGTAACAAAATTGTCAGAATAGATGCACGTAAATAATTTTGTTCAGGGTTCCAAATTTTTTTTTAAGTTCCCAAGTGGGCAACCACTGCTGAACGCTGAGTTGCCAATGAACAATTCAGGTTGCCGCTGGTCCAGTGCTTTAATCTGAAGCTTCACACATGTAGAAAACATGTCTGGAGGCAGAGGCCGCCCCCCTCCCCAACAACCCAGAGCGTGCCGAACTGCCTATTACTTTATTTGTTTTTGGCGACGCCTCAGGGGCGAACCAAATGGTATATTATTGTGTTCAGTCTGCAAAAATTCTAGGAATTGCACAGGCATTTTTCCACAGGAATGTCAGTCCACAGGCACGTTTGCAATGTGAGAAGTTAGTCCGGAAGAATTTTAATGGCAGGAATTTGGGTCATGTAAGCTCCCCCAGGCATTTGTCCTAGATAAATGGACAGTCAGCCACATGTGTTCCACAGGCATGTTTGCAATGTGAGAAGTTAGTCCTGAGGAATTTTAATGGCAGGAAGTTGGGGTCATGCAAGCTTCAGCCCCCTCCACCATCACTCAAGAGCTAGTTACTCAAGACCAGTTGACAGTTTGTAACCAAAGAAGATTGCTGTCTCTGTGGTTACAATCCTCAGAGAATTCCTTATGTGTACCTGTTACTAAAACTGTGTGTGGCTGTTACAATGTTTTTAGGTGCTGGGCCATCACATGTACGTGTAAAACATGTCCTTATTTTTTAGGAAGGGGCTGCTCTATACCCTTCATATCCCTATTCAATTACCAGACAAGCTAGATGCTGTCTCGGAACCCGCAGGAAAAATATCTACATGACAGGAGTATCCTGTTGACAGTGAAAAAGAAAGAATTTCATTATCAGGAACATCCAGTCAATTATTTTGCAGGTTTCGTTTGTCGTTGTCGTTGTTCACCTGTCTGAAAAAGACAATCGGCGGTATTGAAATTATGCTTTTATCGCCAATCTTGTTTGCATTTTTTTTGCATTTTTATCACTTCAGTATCTCAAGATTAAACCAAGATTTTACAGCCACCGTCTTAAAGCAGTCTTTCGAATCGTGTTTTTACATTTCAGTGCTTCTCATGTATTTAACTTGTATACGATACTAATAGTTGTTCATATATGTTAAACATTTAGAAAAACAATCAGGAAAACGTACATTTCGTGTTTTTCTTTTAGATGGCTGTGTGCCTTGTTGGGGATGCTGCTGGTCGGGATCTTTTCCTTTGTGGTAGGTACTGCTAGATATAACGCTAGTTCACCTATATCTACGGGATGTTTAGGTTTTTCGAGTCGACGGGTGGTACAATATTTTGAAATTTACTTCGATATTTTGAAAACATTGCAATCTGGTGACCTTCTTTAACAAAACGGATCTAAGTTAGGAAACATATAAATCGGGGGGTTCACCTTCGACGGGAACGCTATTTTCCGTCTTGTTATGTGTGTTATATCCTTCTGAT
>NC_049982.1:34104584-34105922 GCF_000003815.2 Branchiostoma floridae
CACCTCTTACACATATACATATATCTACCTTTCAATTACACATGTACAACGAATAAAATACACAACTTTACACGAAGTTTTCTTTGCACGAAGTAACTTTGCGTCCTTTTACTAGTACCGCTATCAGTACTTTATAAAAAAATGTGCAATAAAGGTCTTCATTCATTCATTCATTTTATAAATGATATATATCCCTTATACAGTATACATATATTCAATTACATAACGAATGGATAGCACAACTACAATTTTCATTGCACGACATAACTTATCTTTCCTTCGAATTTACGTCTTGTACCTTAGACTCTCAGCACTGGGAGATTCCAGTGCTGGATTAGGACGTAAGCACTGGTTCGCACATCGTTCCAGTCCTTGAAAGACGTCAGTACTCGTTTTCCAGTGCTGAAGATTTCATAGCACTGGTTTTCCAGTGCTGAAGTGTCCCCGAGCACTGGTAAATCCAGTGCGGAAAGCGAGGTTTTTGTATATCAGCACTCGGTTCCAGTGCTGACGGCAGTTTCAGCACTGGGTAACCAGTGCTGAATGACCTTTGACCTGACCCGGCCCCGATATCCCCGGATTTCAGCACTGGTGACGGAGTGCTGGCGGCAGTTCAGCACTGGAAAACGAGTGCTGTCAGAAGTTCAGCACTGGAAAACGAGTGCTAAAAGAAATTCAGCACTGGAAAACCAGTGCTGAGGGAGTTTCAGCACTCGAACAAGGCCGATCAGCACTGGAAAACGAGTGCTGAAAGAATTTCAGCACTGGAAAACCAGTGCTGAGGCCGTTCAGACAATTGATTCAGCACTGGAACACCAGTGCGGAAGGCGAGGTTTTCGTAGACTTGCGATCAAGAATATCTCAGCAACAGTGCACAATAGAATTATGCGGTTTGTGGCTTACTATTCCCTATCTAGAGACCTTTTTAACTATACCAAGTTTGACCCGCCGGAATAACTTTGAAGATTTTGGAATGTCAAGCGTATATACGCCCGTATGTGTTACGTAGCGGTAGGCTATGGTGAACCTATGATCGAGAATATCTCGGCAACAATGCACAATAGAATTATGCGGTTTGTGGCTTACCATTCCCTATCTAGAGACCTTTTAACTACACCAAGTTTGACCCACCGGAATAACTTTGAAGACTTCGGAATCGCCAGCGTATATTCGCCCGTATGTGTTACGTAGCGGTAGGCTAAGGTGAACCTATGGTCGAGAATATCTCGGCGACAATGCACAACAGAATTATGCGGGTTGTGACGTACTATTCCCTATCTAGAGACCGCTCTAACGATACCAAGTTTGACCCCCCGCAATAACTTTGAAGACTTCGGA
>NC_049982.1:34106532-34107825 GCF_000003815.2 Branchiostoma floridae
TATGATCGAGAATATCTCGGCAACAATGCACAATAGAATTATGCGGTCTGTGGCTTACTATTCCCTATCTAGAGATCTTTTTAACGATACCAAGTTTGACCCACCGGAATAACTTTGAAGACTTCGGAATCGCAAGCGTATATACGCCCGTATGTGTTACGTAGCGGTTACGGCTAAGGTGAACCTATGATCGAGAATATCTCAGCAACAATGCACAATAGAATTATGCGGTTTGTGACTTACTATTCCCTATCTAGAGACCTTTGTAAGGATACCAAGTTTCATCCACCGGAATAACTTTGAAGTCTTCTTAATCGCAAGCGTATATACGCCCGTATGTGTTACGTAGCGGTTACGGCTAATGTGAAACTATGATCGAGAATATCTCGGCAACAGTGCACAGTAGAATTATGCGGTTTGTGGCTTACTATTCCCTACCTAGAGACCTTTCTAACGATACCAAGTTTGAGACACTGGAATAGCATTGAAGACTTCGGTATCGCAAGCGTATATACGCCCGTATGTGTTACGTAGCGGTAGGCGAAGCTGAACCTATGATCGCGAATATCTCGGCAACAATGCACAATAGAATTATGCGGTTTGTGGCTTACTATTCCCTACCTAGAGACCTTTCTAACGATACCAAATTTGACCCACCGGAATAACTTTGAAAACTTCGGAATCGCAAGCGTATATACGCCCGTATGTGTTACGTAGCGGTTACGGCTAAGGTGAACCTATGATCGAGAATATCTCGGCAACAATGCACAATAGAATGATGCGGTCTGAGGCTTACTATTCCCTATCTAGAGACCTTTCTAACGATACCAAGTTGACCCACCGGAATAACTTTGAAGACGTCGGAATCTCAAGCGTATATACGCCCGTATGTGTTACGTAGCGGTAGGCTAAGGTGAACCTATGATCGAGAATATCTCGGCAACAATGCACAATAGAATTATGTGGTTTGTGGCTTACTATTCCCTATCTAGAGACCTTTCTAACGATACCAAATTTGACCCCACCGGAATAACTTTGAAAACTTCGGAATTCGCAAGCGTATATACCGCCCGTATGTGTTACGTAGGCGGTTACGGCTAAGGTGAAACCTATGATCGAGAATATCTCGGCAACAATGCACAATAGAATGATGCCGGTCTGTGGCTTACTATTCCCTATCTAGAGACCTTTCTAACGATACCAAGTTTGACCCACCGAAATAACTTTGAAGACTTCGGAATCGCAAGCGTATATACGCACGTATGTGTTACGTAGCGGTTACGGCTAAGGTGA
>NC_049982.1:34108827-34109489 GCF_000003815.2 Branchiostoma floridae
ACCTTTCTACGATACCAGTTTGACCCACCGGAATAACTTTGAAGACCTCGGAATCTCAAGCGTATATACGCCCGTATGTGTTACGTAGCGGTTACGGCTAAGGTGAACCTATGATCGAGAATATCTCGGCAACAATGCACAAAAGAATTATGCGGTTTGTGGCTTACTATTCCCTGCCTTGAGACCTTTCTAACGATACCAAGTTTGACCCACCGGAATAACTTTGTTGACTTCGGAATCGCAATCGTATATGCGCCCGTATGTGTTACGTAGCGGTTACGGCTAAGGTGAAACTATGATCGAGAATATCTTGGCAACAGTGACCAATAGAATTATGTGGTTTGTAGCTTACTATTCCCTACCTAGAGACCTTTCTAACGATACCAAGTTTGCAAGTTTGACCCACCGGAATAACTTTGAAGACCTCGGAATCTCAAGCGTATATACGCCCGTATGTGTTACGTAGCGGTGACGGCTAATGTGAACCTATGATCGAGAATATCTCGACAACAGTGCACAATAGAATTATGCGGTCTGTGGCTTACTAATCCCTATCTAGAGACCTTTGTGACGATACCAAGTTTGACCCGCCGGAATAACTTTGAAGACTTCGGAATCGCACGCGTATATGCGCCCGTATGTGTTACGTAGCGGTTACGGCT
>NC_049982.1:34109817-34111233 GCF_000003815.2 Branchiostoma floridae
GACTTCGGAATCGCAAGCGTATATACGCCCGTATGTGTTACGTAGCGGTTACGGCTAAGGTGAACCTATGATCGAGAATATCTCGGCAACGATGTACAATAGAATTATGCGGTGTGTGGCTTACTATTCCCTACCTAGAGACCTTTCTAACGATACCAAGTTTGACCCACCGGAATAACTTTGAAGACTTCGGAATCGCAAGCGTATATACGCCCGTATGTGTTACGTAGCGGTAGGCTAAGGTGAACCTATGATCGAGAATATCTCGACAACAGTGCACAATAGAATTATGCGGTCTGTGGCTTACTATTCCCTATCTAGAGACCTTTTTAACTATACTAAGTTTGACCCGCCGGAATAACTTTAAAGACTTCGGCATTTCAAGCGTATATACGCCCGTATGTGTTACGTAGCGGTTACGGCTAAGGTGAACCTATGATCAAGAATATCTCGGCAACAGTGCACAATAGAATTATGCGGTTTGTAGCTTACTATTCCCTACCTAGAGACCTTTCTAACGATACCAAGTTTGACCCACTGGAATAACTTTGAAGACTTCGGAATCGCAAGCGTATATACGCCCGTATGTGTTACGTAGCGGTAGGCTAAGGTGAACCTATGATCGAGAATATCTCGGCAACAGTGCACAATAGAATTATGCGGTTTTTAGCTTACTATTCCCTATCTAGAGACCTTTTTAACGATACCAAGTTTGACCCACCGAAATAACTTGAAAACTTCGAAATCTTAGGCGTATATACGCCCGTATGTGTTACGTGGCGGTTACGGCTAAGGTGAACCTATGATCGAGAATATCTCGGCAACACTGCACAATAGAATTATGCGGTTTGTGGCTTACTATTCCCTATCTAGACACCTTTCTAACGATACCAAATTTGACCCACCGGAATAACTTTGAAAACTTCGGAATCTCAAGCGTATATACGCCCGTATGTGTTACGTAGCGGTAGCCTAAGGTGAAACTATGATCGAGAATATCTCGGCAACAATGCACAATAGCATTATGCGGTTTGTGGCTTACTATTTCCTACCTAGAGACCTTTCTAACGATACCAAATTTGACCCACCGGAATAACTTTGAAAACTTCGGAATCGCAAGCGTATATACTCCCGTATGTGTTACGTAGCGGTTACGGCTAAGGTGAACCTATGATCGAGAATATCTCGACAACAATGCTCAAGAGAATGATGCGGTCTGTGGCTTACTATTCCCTATCTAGAGACCTTTCTAACGATACCAAGTTTGACCCACCGGAATAACTTTGAAGACTTCGGAATCTCAAGCGTATATACGCCCGTATGTGTTACGTAGCGGTAGGCTAAGGTGAACCTATGATCGAGAATATCTCGGCAACACTGCACAATAGAATTAGGCGAGGGTTGCCTGGGTATATC
>NC_049982.1:34112336-34114756 GCF_000003815.2 Branchiostoma floridae
GATCGAGAATATCTCGGCAACAGAAGGTTTTTGATTTCGGCTGAAAGTTTGTGACTTACCATTCCCTATCTAGAGACGTTTCTAACGATACCAAGTTTGACCCACCGGAATAACTTTGAAGACTTCGGAATCGCAAGCGTATATACGCCCGTATGTGTTACGTAGCGGTAGGCTAAGGTGAACCTATGATCGAGAATATCTCGACAACAGTGCACAATAGAATTATGCGGTCTGTGGCTTACCATTCCCTATCTAGAGACCTTTCTAACGATACCAAGTTTGACCCACCGGAATAACTTTGAAGACTTCGGAATCTCAAGCGTATATACGCCCGTATGTGTTACGTAGCGGTTACGGCTAAGGTGAACCTATGATCGAGAATATCTCGGCAACAGTGCACAATAGAATTATGCGGTTTGTGGCTTTCTATTCCCTACCTAGAGACCTTTCTAACGATACCAAGTTTGACCCACCGGAATAACTTTGAGGACTTCGGAATCGCAAGCGTATATACGCCCGTATGTGTTACGTAGCGGTAGGCTAAGGTGAACCTATCATCGAGAATATCTCGGCAACAGTGCACAATAGAATTATGCGGTCTGTGGCTTACTATTCCCTACCTAGAGACCTTTGTAACGATACCAAGTTTGACCCACCGGAATAACTTTGAAGACTTCGGAATCGCAAGCGTATATACGCCCGTATGTGTTACGTAGCGGTTACGGCTAAGGTGAACCTATGATCGAGAATGTCTCGGCAACAATGTACACTAGAATTATGCGGTCTGTGGCTCACTATTCCCTACCTAGAGACCTTTCTAACGATACCAAGTTTGACCTGGGTGAGGTTGAGCTGAAGTCTATTTCTATCAAAAATGTTCAAAATTCTAAACTTTGTAAATAGTGGCTCTGAATGGGCGAAGAAATGGGAACCGGATGCGAACAAATCTTTTTTGGAGAAGTCTTAGGGGCTGCAGTGTAGTTTTGTATGTTGATCCCCACACAATATTACCGTAGGTTATATTGTTTGGGGATCCACATACATGTTGTTTAGGTTAAATTACTCTACACACCCTTTACAAATAGACGCACCACTCTGTCAACAAAATGTACCTGTAAATAATCATAAGAAAATATGGATCCACCATGTAAAATAAATACTTGATGATGATGGTTACTCCTATCTATGGAGCTATGATAACTCTAGAATAGACAATAGAATAGCGCAAAAATTGATGCGCGTGGATGTCATCCATACATTCAAATCAACATGGCCTAACGTAAGGTAGCTAACGCATGGAACACATGTGTTATTATCAATGTTAACTGTCCGTTTATTGGTATTTAACAAATTGTAACGAGTACGCCACCCACCTCAGACATAAGTGTAGTTCTAGGTGGCCAGCAGTCCCGCAATAATCCGTAGAATATCCCGCGCGGAATCCCCAAACTGCGAAAAATATGGCAAAACACGAACAAGGAACCAACCTCCATGACACGAACAACGCAATCCAAATTCCTTGACAAGCACCTGTAATTGACAATGTGTCTTCCTGCACGTGCAGTTTGATAATTTGATTATCAAAATGCAGCCAATCAGCGAAGAGGAGCGTTCAATGATGTCTTCCTATGTCGAATACTGACACGACACCATTGGCCACCGATTGGGGCCTTTTACTCCAGATATCATCCAATTAGATAGCGCGTTTTAGATTAGCCATTAGTATCCAAAATCAAAGTTGATTGGTTTAAAAAAGTCGTGTGATTCTTTCTGATATTTTCCACATGAAGCGCACCGGATTAAATCGCACGCCCAACTTGCTATTATTTGTGTTTATTTCTCTTGCCGAATCTGAACTACTTACTGACAACATCATATAATCCGTCAGATAGCAGAAAATATACTCAGGTAAGAGCAAGGACGTTATATATAATTTGTCTGTCTGGCCTTCATAATTTGTTTATGTAAATAGCAACATGACAGCGACAGATCTAAATTGCGATTTCCTGATGAACTGGCTCTTATTACAGTGTTTGTCAATGTACGTTTAATGGCCATCAAAAGTCCATTAATAAGGCCACGTCCTGATAAGTCAGACAGTGGACAAGTCATCCCTTTCTGATTCGTTTTAGTTTGAGCACATGAAAGAGATTTTTATGGAAAAATCTCTGAATTGAATAAGCACTACTGGTAGACCCTCTGACGTAAACATTCTCAAATATGTTGAGTTAGAAGGCCTACCTTCACCTTATCATGCTTGTTGTTCTCTGTTTGTGTCACTGATAAAATAAGTTATTAACATTCCCAAACTTTGTTCAGTTGCCATCCCAAGTAAGTCATACTACTAACACTTTTACAGCACAATGTATGGAAACAAGAAGCTTTTTTTTTCATAAAATGTGGCCATGCAAGTTAAGATA
>NC_049982.1:34114856-34116383 GCF_000003815.2 Branchiostoma floridae
GCAGGATGAACTGGAACGCATGCATGCAGCCGGAAAATTAAGATCGGGTGTAAAGCCACTATGAAGCGAAAGCAAAAGAATTGTGTTACAAGTTGCTTGCAATATAATATCTTTATGAATCTGCACACAATACAGGATTGTCTGACGCGGTTGACGACATCATCGTCTGTCTGAAGGACCTGTATGCTACAGAATATGCGCATGTGCGGCCTCTGTCGTGGCGTGAAGACCTCAACCTGGATCTTTGAGAAGTCTACACCAGCCTGCAGCTCCAGCGAAGGGATGACAGGGGGCACTTTCAGAACACAGACACTATCGTAAGCTTACAAGGTAAAGGAAGGTGAAGATGTCAGAAACGTAAGGGTAGAGGGTGACTCTGGTATAGGGAAGTCGTGCTCTTGTCAGAAACTTGCCCATGATTGGTCCAACGGGAAATTGGACAGATTTAAGATTGTTTTCTTTCTTGAAATGCGACACTTAGCTGGGAAAGTAAACGAAGCAATATTTGAGCAGCTCCTACCAAAGGATACAAAAATCACCCCAGAAAGGCTCTGGTCATGCATCCAAGAGAACCAGGATGATGTTCTCTTCATTCTAGATGGTCTAGATGAGCTCAGTCAGGCAGCTAGGGAAGTCACAGATGTGGTGGACTTGATTCAGGTTATAATTGTCAGGAACTGTCATGTCCTGGTCACCTCCAGGCCATACCACTGTGTCAAAGACCTGGAGAAATGTCACCAGTTCTACAAAATTGTTGGCTACAATAAAGAAAATTCAGAAGAGTTTATACACAAATACTTTTTTAAGTCCCAGAGTCTGCTTCTAAACTAGTGGAACAGTTTCAAAGTAACATCAATTTGTCAGAAATAGTAGTTAATCCTCTCAACAACGTTCTCATTTGTGTTGTCTGGGAAGATAGCAACAACGAATTGCCTTCTAACAAAGCTGAACTTTATGAAATGATTATGCTTTCGGTTGCTAAGCGATCCTGTACAAAGAAAAGCCTTCCATTGGATGGTGATCAGCTTCCTCTCAACATACAAGAAGCGTTACGAGGCCTGGAAAAACTGTCTTGGGAGGGGCTAGAGCAGGAGCAGCTCCAGTTTAACTTAAATGAGATCACAAAGAAGTATGAAGTGAACGCTGATAACATGTTAGACATGGGCCTCCTGACTAGAGATTACTCTTTCTCCAGAATCAAACGCACCTGCTACTGTGCCTTTCTGCACAAAACGTTTCAGGAATACATGGCCGCTCGCTACATCGGTGTCCTGGTCACGGATGGAAGTAGTAAAGTGACGCTGAAGAAGAGAGACGGATGTCTCTCGAAACGTCCGGAAGTAAATATCCGTTTTTTATCCAGTTGTAGAGATTGAATTGTATATAAATACAATTTGTTCTTGTATCAATAACTTCAAAATCTGTCATTACCCTTTTTGTTGTTTTGTAGATTGGCACTGAAAACTTTACATCGAAAGGAGCACGGACATCACCGATCTTTTTCTGGTAGTATAAAAGTTTTGGCTA
>NC_049982.1:34116654-34128511 GCF_000003815.2 Branchiostoma floridae
TTTTCATAACTAAGCTTTAGAAAATCTGTTATGAAGTGAGTAAAGAAAATAGATTGAAATGTCTGTATCTGACAAGAGCACGACCCACTTTTTGTTGATATTAGTTAATACAAACTTTTCTGTTGGATATCCCTGCCTCTAGGTTGTAATAAGCTAAAATATTATCAAATATGTTAGACATGTTTTACTCGGCACCTTCATTCCTACATAGGGGGAAGTAACTGTACATGTACATTGAACTCAAAACATCCAGCATACTTTATATTTCTGTATAATAGGGAAAGAATAAACAAGCATGGTGTTTAAAAAACACAGGCGACGAAAGGTACGATGGAATAATTGTTGGTTTCTTTGTTTGCTTTATTAGGATCTCGCGAAGAGGAGAGAAGAGACTCGGGAGCTATAATTACGGCTGGATACCAGGCTAAATAACTATACGAAAAATTACATGGAAAAGGAATGCGGCCAAACTTATCGTCGATTCAGTGTAGAACTACAGTGTTATAGATTGATGATACCATTGAAAAGGAAATTACACACGCTTTCTATTGATATATAATACATTGAAATTAATTCAGAAACAACGGATATATGATCTACCAAAGTCGATATTCCAAACTTTTTGTGCCAAGTTTATATTCAAATCTGTTTGTGGCATCTAGTTTGTTGAATCTGATCTACTTGATTCGAGAAATGTGATACTTACACGCATCTTATTATATCTAGATACTTCCATGACGAAGTGGAATTAATCGCCTCCAGGTCGATTGACAATGGCGAACCCCATAAACGTCCCAATGGACAGACCGCCAAACCAGAACATCTGGAGCAAATTAATTACTGCGCATTCGAGTGTACAGTACTGGTGGGGACACCTGTGAAAACATTAGACTACCGCCACCTGTGACCTGTACAACTGAAACCCGAGCTCAGGGAACAGTGTTTAAACAGGTACCCACTGGCAAGCTTAGAACTGGGAGTTCATGGGACATTATCCCTTCTTTATAAACGTTTTGATTGTGTTTAGGCGTGATGGTTGTGTTTTGGTTTTAATTCAATTTTATTTCGTTAAACACCCCCTTTACTTCCATGTTATTGAATGTTTGTCCCGCACAAAGCCAGTGTGTTCTCATTAGGGTCTTACAACCACCCATAATAGAGACCTAAGTTACCAGGTCATTTGGTGACCAGTCCATTGGCAGTGGCAGTTTGAGACTGAGAAAAAAAATCTAATACCACAAACATCATTTGAGAACAGCAGGATGAGCATTCGAAAAAAAGTTTCCCCGATAAAGAAGTTCCCATTAGTCCATTAATCTCAACCAATATAAATGATATAACAATGGCTGAGGTTTCTGCAGTGTAATGAGACTAATTTCATTTCTGTGTTTTTTTCTTGTATGCACCCAAAAACTGTCTAAGCATCATTTAAAACATTGAACTTCCCTTTGAACAAAGAACATGGCATCGAATTGGTACAAAAAGAACTCTCCTGGTATTTCCTTGGTCTGTCATACTGCATTTAGACGCAGTATAGTTGGTCTGCATGTACTGATTGTGGAGGCGAGGGCAGTTCACCATCTTCACGATACACTATTCGTAGCATTGTTGTGTAGGTATTGTTTCTTACTAATGACTGCACCCATGTCCAATGACCTACATATAGAACTGTAAAGTAGAGCAGGTTTTAACAGGCTTCTGTTTGCTACTTGATAGATGCTTCCATATTTTTTGTAGGAAAATGAAATAACGACAACCCTGTACTCCACACAAGTATCAGAAAAGAAACTAGACTGTTGAAGCCAGAAGTTTAACTACACGCTCAATTTCAGACCTGTCAAATGCAATTTGCTGCGGAGATGAAGGGCTCAGATGCATGTAGTTTGTTCAATACGGGTTTGAATAAAGACTGATGGCTTGACATGCTTCTCATACTTTGTTTAGCAGAATTTGTGCGAAAAGGAGTTTTCGAGAAGGGCTGTGTCGTCTGCAAATCAATGTCAGCAAGGACTTTGACATGGTAGTGACGGCTATGAGGACCGCATACTGTAAAGCCTTCAGTGTTTGAGATAGAACAACTGTCAGTGAATTAAAACAGAGCAAGAAGGTCCCCTTTATGAACGTCAGTGGCAATGCTAAACACAATAGTCTCTCCATCTGGAACTAGACAACTATAGATTTATGGGAGACAGCCCCACCTACAGGAGGTGGATGCTAGTCCCGTCACAGGAGGCGGAGACCTTCCAACGGGGCGGAGCAAGAGATAGAAAAAGATTAATTACAAGAGGCGGACCTCCACATAGTGTATTGGCGGTCGACCAATCGGGCACATTCTCAGGATATCAGCTGACCATTCCGGGGATCTCATCATTTTGACCATCATTGAGAAAACTGGAGTGGGGGTGAGTGGACGTGTTGGAAAATGGCTCTCAGTTATCCACCGTATTTCTCCTACTTCGGAAGTAGATGCAGGAAGACAAAGAGACAGACGTGCTGAGGCCCAATGGACAAAACAACACAAAAGGTGAGTGATCTCGATGTACATTGTGTTTTCTGTGACCGTCCGAAGTATTTTATTACATGGATATCTCTAACCCAATGCCCCGGGAACTAGACTGGGTGTGTCCTAGTTAGTTTCCCGCAGCTCTGATACTGTCCCCTTTAAACACATTATTATTGAGGGAGCAAGTATGGGAGCTCACTGACAGGTAACTATGGATGACACAGAGGCTATAGGGTCAGGAAATTTCTTTTAGCCAAGTCAAACTCAAGGGCACAAAAATTTTCTTTGTTCTATGTAGCTTTCGGAACGGAAAATTTCCTTTGTTCTCTGTCAGCACGCGCATGGTCATGTGGGGTGCAGATGTAGCCCAACCTCACCACCACTACCTGCAGCACAGCTGGGACCTGACTGCGAGGCACCCCAATTAGCTCTGGAGATTTATGAGCATGCTGCGGGGTGATCGCTTTCTAAAAAAATATTTGTTAGTGTAGAGTTTGGAATCAATGCGATGATCATTGTGGTGGGCATTGAATTCAAACGGACTCTAAGGAACTAAATTAGAGATAATTCGTCACCTTTTTCACGAGTTACGTCTCATTCAATTTCATTGTATTTGGTATAATATTGGATCTGACTTTGTTGGAATGCAAATAACGATATCAGCCTCACCCCACCCCAAGCATACGCTTGAAGACCAGAGCTCGCTCCGGATGTATAGTTTTTAAAATTCATTTAGAAATTGCAGACAAAGTGATACAAGGCAAACACAGGCAGCGTTGCTGATATTGTGTACCAACACATTAATACATATTTACACTTATCATAGAATAAACATAATTAACTCAAATGGTTAATGTAAACTTCAACTAACAGGGTTAAGCTGTCCAAAGTTTGGAGTTTTTCAATATCTGTCTCTTTTTCTCACAAGGAGTTACAACATCAGACTGGTGATAGAAGGATGAAGAGAGGTTACACAGGCGGAGGCTGTTCAAACAGTTGGTGTGGCTAATGAAGTCTGTTATCCGTTGTATTTATCGCTCATAAAGTTTCAGTATCCAAAGCCGTAAACAGCGGTTGGGTGGTAGGTGGGAAAACGGTCCTTTGAAGTAGCAGAGTGCCGTTTTCGGGGGTTCCTATATTTAAGGACCAGCTGAGGGTGACTGACATCAACGCAGATAAAATTTATAGTCGGTTACCGGTGCATTCCGGGTTTCAGTTTCTTCACCCTCTCTACTTTTCGTAATTTTTTGGGGAGAAAAGTTTTTTCACGTAAAAAATGGAATTTTGATGTGAAAATAAACCCATCACATACAGTTTAGTCATGAAAATTACTGATATTGTCGGAAAGAGAATACACTTAGGATTAATCAAGCCAAAAATTAAAAAAGGTGAGACTTTTACAATAACCCGTCGCACGAGGCATAGCAACACGGCTCACATAAAACGCATGGGCGGTGAATCTGGGTCAAGGGCTAGGGGCGAATCCCTTTCAACGCGTAGGTATACAAAAAACTGAGGCCCGGCGAGTCGGGCCCAAACCATTTATCACCTTAAACACATCACTTCTTATGCTTTTGAGCCATGCCACTATTGAATGCCATTTCGACAGGGTTTTCATGGGAGTATGTGATCAGGTTTGCCAAGATGTGTTAAGCTATAACTAACCTGTTCTATATTGTGTCTTTCAGCTCTACATGACGACAACGACAACAGTCACAAGAAAGAGTTGAACTTGGACGGCAGTCAGATGACTAGCAACAGCAGCTTTAAAATGCAACCCAGGCTCAACTAGTCTATCACCTTAACAAAACGGAAATCAATGTATATGTAGTCAGGCCTGCCAATCAGTTCCAGGACTGATTCTGTGGAACTGGTAAACTTGTTTTAAAATTAAGACTAACAGAATTACAAACAGAAAGTTGCTTCTTGGATGTATTGTCAAGAATAGATTCACTCTTATAGAAGAATATCTTTAGTTATAAAACAAAAATGTCCTGTTCTACAAGTTTTTATAACCTGAATATTTTGTGTGTGTATATTTGATGTGTATATTGATGAAATAAAGGTATTTGGCAAATGCGTAGATCGTTGGTTTCTCTCAATGTCTGCAGTCATGGCCTTAGCTGCTTTGTACAAACATCTTGAAAATGAGCAAGGCAGATTTTTGAAAATCAAAAATATAATTGTGTTTACAAGTGAAACAAAAAGTATTTGAAGCATCAAAACATCAATATAGAATTCCTAGTTCTTTCCTGTCAACAACAACATATTAAAAGCTGTAGTAATAACACATTATTCTCATTGGCCAGAAACAGTGCTGAAAAAAAGCCAATTATTCAACTGAATGGTACATTGTATCTTTCATATTCGAAGAATCAAGGGCCTTTTCTGTTCCAAACAGCCGAAGGCTACCTCAAAACCAATTCCCTAGGGGATGCATTCGTGCAATTTTTGGAATATTTTCAAAGCGATCGTAATACTGTAGAATGCCTCCGCCCCTGAGGCGTCGCCAAAAAAACAGCCGGAGCCTAACCTCTGCTTGGAGAGAATCCTTCACCGGCCTCTCTGACATAGACATAGAAAAATCTGAAATCTGACATAGTATACATGCTTTAAAGTAAACGGGACTTCATTCACACTTTGGCATACACAACTGCGGAATGTTTAAAATTGGGACTTTGGGCTCTTTTCGGACTAAAAATATATCGTTCTGGGTCAGGAAGATTAGGAGCCGAATAGTCCTGCCAGGGGCCGAATTGTCCGGTGCCGATTTGTCCTTCTCCTTCTTCTTCGCGATGACCTACATCGGCGAGCCGATGAATCTGTCACACTGTTGGGTCAGGTCAGAGATTGGGCCACTGATATTGATAAGTGCTTGAACATGTGGCAGTCCTGTGGTGATCGCAGACTATGCTGAAGGTAGCTAATCTAGATGAGCCATCTTCTCCCTGAAGGCTGCTATTGACGGTACGGCTACTGTCTCTGCTGGTAAGGAATTCCATTCTAGAATCGTGGTAAGAAACTCATTTGTCTATATTCAGTTTTTCAACGAGAGGTGACATATGTAGGTCAAGGGATTTAGGTTTCTTGTAAGTCGATTTGGTCGCTTTACAATCGGGAGACTACGTGTGTTGACAGTTATGGTTCCATGATGGATATTGAAGATCATTGAAGAAGGTTGTGATATGACTGATTATGAGTCTGTCCCTTTTCCTTCTTTGTTGCATTGTTTTTCCCACTGGAGGCTTTCTAGCATTTCCCCAACACTTGGCGGATCGAAACGACGGCAAACCCATCTAGCAGTTCTGCGCTGAACTTTCTCTATGGTGGTTATGTCCTTGTCAGTGTATGGGTACCACAAAGTACTTGCGTACTCTAGGGTGGGTCTAACTAAAGCTAAGGGCACAACCCGCCGTACGTGCAATTTGTCCGTACGTTTTTTTGTGGAGGCCACGTCCGCCACGTATTGAAAACGTGGAGAACGACTGGCAAGAGCAGGGAGGGAGTACGTCAACATGGCAACACAAAGTTTTGCCTGCACGTCAAGTTCTACGGCGTGCCTGCGTGCTCCAAAATCCGTCGGATTCCCTACGAGTTCGTGCGGAGGCGGTACTTACGGATCCCAAAAGATTGCCCACGTTTTGGCACGTAGACAGCACGTATTTGCACGTACGGCGGGTTGTGCCCTTATAGCTTTGTAATCTGCTTCCTTGATGGCTTCTTATTCTTCGGGATAGATGACCTACATTGACGAGCCGATGAATCTGTCGCACTGTTGGGTCAGGTCAGAGGTCACGCCACTGATAAGTACTTGAACACGTGGTAGTTTTGAAGAACATATGACTTTGCTGTTTACCTTTATGTTGCGTCAAATAAAGCCGTCAGATCTGTTGGATCTATTGTCGATGACTTGCAATATGTGGGCCCCACTTAAGTCCTTCGTAAGTGTAATGCCATGGTATTTTACATGGCCACAAGCTTAATAGTTTATGGCCATGGAGTTCATAATCACCTTACCCTTACTTAGCTTTCTGTTTCGAGTCATATGAACAGTTATATACTTTTGGGGGGTGGAAAGACATTTTACATCTGTGTTCCCACACTGCTAGTTTGTGGAGTTCCTCTTGGAGAAATTCTTGGTCACAAGAAACTTTAATGACTTTTTGGCATGCTGTATCGTCTGCAAACATAAACCTGGTGCCGAATTGTCCGACATTCGTTTTCGATGACCTTTTTTCGTGTTCCTTATACCCCAGTCACATTTGGCGAAAATCGATCGGACGACGATTCTGCGTCAATCGCCCGAGCCTCGCTTATGTTAATAACTTTATTGCACAACAATTGTACAAGGTACAAAGTATGACTTATAGGTGACAGGGACGGTTTTCAGGTGAAAAATACGCGCAACCCTCTGTCGATTTTAAATATGGCCGATCTTCCATCGATACGCCCGAATATTATGGATAATGTGACAAGGGTATTAGTGGACTGCATATCTTGCAAGCGTTCTCATTGTGCCATAAGGTAAAGGTCATTCTTTTGGTTAATCACTCAGAATAATTCGATAATTGCTTGTCAGTGTTACGCACGAACGAGCCGCTAGGAACGCTATTTCGTCGGGCTAGATAATTGCACCCTAATCAACCAATTATCTGTTGCTGGAGGCACCGTGGATCAAAGACCGTGGGAAAATCACACGCAAGGTTATGTAACAAATTTTCACACGGTTACTAGCAACTTTGCCATGTTAAAAATGTCTCTTTTATCAAAATCCCCGCCACGTATTCTTAAGGAATCAAATAATCAAAATCCAAGCTACTCATTCAAAAGAAAATCTAATATCTGAATACCAGTAAACTTATATGAAAAACTAACACTAAAAATGCCCGCAATATACAAAAAAAAACACTTTAAAGCATATATGTGTCCAAACAAAGAATGTTCCAAACTTGTCATACGTACATATTAATCTATAATCAGTACACGGAGTACAGTCCACTGGCAACAGAAAAATCAGCTGTCTATAGCTAGCACTCGTTGTCTAGCTGTAACAATAACAGCATCTCATAATATATCTCACATACTGAACTATACATTTCTGATGGGAAAAACAGCTTTGAAATCACGTTCACAATGGCAAAAGGTAGCTGTTATGTACGGACC
Organism: Branchiostoma floridae; assembly: GCF_000003815.2. NCBI lineage: Eukaryota > Metazoa > Chordata > Leptocardii > Amphioxiformes > Branchiostomatidae > Branchiostoma > Branchiostoma floridae. Next base: position 34,124,321 of record NC_049982.1, read on the forward strand.
TGTAATTTGTACTGTGTAAACTACTCACCTGACTGAGAAAACGGACGGAAATCTTAGAGACCTTGTAGTCCTGAGAGCCCGACAGAGTCAACTCCTTTCAATGGCGACCCACCTAACCTGAAATATCAGTGGATGATCCCTTATATAACGGAATGTTACGTTATTTTACGTTACCCGAATAAAGGCTCTGTCTCTTGCCCCAGGGCTCACCTGACCCTGTCACCAATAGACAGGTTTCAGAAGCACTGTGTGTACATGATATCAACCAAAAGATTCACTTTCAGTCGTGTCTCTGTCCAGTAAGTAGCTAGTCATGCATAAGTGTTAGTCTTACCCGTTTTATTGTAAAAACTATTTTATTCTATTACTTGTATGTACATGTTCATTTTGTATTTTATATTTATATGTCTGTGGCCACCATACCAGCCTCGCTGCCTAGTGCCCACAGTGTATAGTTTTGTTACAACCTGTCAATAAAGGCCTAACGGAACGATGGCAGAATGTCTGCCGTCTTATCCAGAATTGGTCAGCAATTGCAGAAATCGTGTTCGCAGGCTAGATCTACCCATTACATTACCCAAATCTAGCGTAGTATGTGAAAGATTAGTTTTGCCAAATTGTCATCAGCTGTTGCCGACCTTCCTGAATTTACCATTAAGGTTTCAGAGTTGACTAGTTATATCTGTAGTTATTAGAAAATATTTGTTTTCGACGAATTAAAAAAAACATCATTTTCCAATAATTACAGATCATTAGCATATATCAATTACCTCAAGCAAGAGTTTGTACTCTTTCTCATTATGCACATGAACAACAGAGTTTCGTTGCAGTGGTATGTACCAAAGTAGTGCTGTATTTTCTCATAGAAAAATAATATTAGGGGCAATAAAACCTGCTCAAGTTATCCATATGGCCCAACAAAACAGATTTAGAATTCTTTCATGTCGATCTATCAATATTCGTTACAGTTAAATTCTTTCTTAATTAATTAATTAATGAGAAAACAATTGAAACTCAAAATGTCAATTAAGCCAACCCTGAAACCGTAAGCGCTGCCGCCCCTCCCCCATGCAGACCCTCTTATCCACGGCGTCTAGGGTACGGTATTGGAAGGTTGGGCACTTCCCTCTCCTTATACCGCAATTAACCTCTCTAACTGAAGACAGGTACCCCTGCTCCAGGGTGGAATGAGGAATTCCGCGTTAACAACTAACAGTAAAGTACATTTCCCAAGGACATGAGTCAGGGATGCTAGGAATCAGGGTTGTAGCCAGCCTCCAGATATCATTTTTCGTCCCCTCGATTTTCAATGGCTTTGACGCAGCCTTCCAAGGGGGTCCCGGGGGCATTCTCCCAAGGAAAATGTTGAAATCTAGACCATCTAAAATGTTATTTCTTGCATTTGGGGGGTTAAATTTTGCTCACAGAGGACAGAATAGGCAAAAGTAGTATAGTAGGGACACGCTGAGTCCCATTTTTCAGGCGGTGCAAGGTGGTGCAGGTCAAAGGTCATCGTCTGCTGATATTATTTATTCAGGAGCAGGTTAGAGGTCAGATATAATTCATTCCGGCGGAGCAGGTCAGGGGTCAGATATTATGTATTCAGGCGGTGCAGGTCAGAGGTCATGTTATGACGGCAAAATCTAGGGGAATAGGTATTTCCTTAGATCTGAGCAGGGGTGAAATAGGGGTCAGGCCGCCCTTTTGATAGACCCTACCCCACCCTAAATGAACCTCCCCTCCCCAATCGTGAATGACATGCCCTTATTTGGCCTGGTTCTAAGTCTCTAAGGCAATCATCAGGTTAAATTTGCTGAGACCAGTCTTTAATGGATGCACTGAAAGCACAAACAACAGACGTCTTTCGTCAGTTATTATATCACAAAGCCCCAGACTTGGTTCCCGAACACCACCGACGTCCCAGTTCGGCAGTGTACGTAAAAGTAGTACAATGGGTGGATGCGATCTCGGCGGAAGAGGAATATGGAAAGATTATTGACAGCTTCATGGACAACGTACCCAATACGAGGGATGGGCTGAAAACGGTGCTCGAAAAAGTACTGCAAGAGGAACGATTAAACTGGGGTCGACTCGTTACCGCAATGTCTTTCGCCGTGGACGTATGTGTCACGGCGTGCACGAACAGTATGAAGGAAGTACCGACGCCATCTCCACCGAGTTAGCGACGTTGATTTGCGACTATGCGGGTAACTGGATGTTACGCCAACGTGGATGGGACGGATGGCTTGACTGTCGGCGGCACGGCAAATACTCGTCGGTTGTACAGTGTCTCTGTTGGCTTCTCACTGCACACGTTTGCATCATCGTGACGTAAATTTTGCAATGAACACGCCCGAGCATGCCCAAGCATGTTAAAACACGCCCACGCACGGTACGCTGGTTGGCCAATGCTAGGTGCAAGGCATGGAGTAGCTATACGTGTTGCTCCGGAGTAAAATAAACTGCTCCGGAGTAAAATAAACTGCTCCGGAGTAAAAGAAAACTGCTCCGGAGTAAAATAAACTGCTTCGGAGTAAAAGAAAACTGCGCCGGAGTATGCTCCGGAGTAAGTGAGTAAGTATATCTGTTGTAAGTAAGTATATTTGTCATGTACCTACGAACATATCCCATCTATATATACATGCAGTAAAACATTGCTTTGGAGTAACTATATGTGTTGCGCCGGAGTAAAAACACTGCTCCGGAGTAAAAATACTGTAAATACAGTAAATGAGTAAGTATATTTGTTGTAATAAGTTAGTATATTTATCATGTACGTACGAACATATACCATCTATATGTACATGCAGTAAATCATTGCTTTGTAGTAGCTATACGTGTTGCTCCGGAGTAAAATAAACTGCTCCGGAGTAAAATAAACTGCTCCGGAGTATGCTCCGGAGTAAATGAGTAAGTACATTTGTTATAGGTAAGCATATTTGTCATGTACGTACGGACATATGCCATCTATATGTACATGCAGTGCATCATTGCTTTGGAGTAGCTACACGTGTTGCTCCGGAGTAAAATAAACTGCTCCGGAGTAAAATAAACTGCTCCGGAGTAAAATAAACTGCTCCGGAGTATGCTCCGGAGTAAATGAGTAAGTATATTTGTTATAGGTAAGCATAGTTGTCATGTACGTACGGACGTATGCCATCTATATGTACATGCAGGAAATCATTGCTTTGGAGTAGCCTTGTACGTGTCTGTTATGTAGGCATATATCAACACAACACAAAAGACACTTGTGTAGGGTGATCCTGTTTATTTCTTAACACGTTACTATCACTTGACGGCGATCAAAATTGTATTAAGGAATTCATAACCAACACACATGTCGTCCTATGTGTCAAACATGGTATCACATTAGGAAAGAAAAATTGTACTGCAAGCAATATGGCGACCTCACATTACTTCAGGACGAGGTAACCATATTTTTTCATCAATGTCTGTTCTGGGACCCAGTTCTTGCTGTGTACAATCTCATTACTGTAACGAGGCAACGCAGCGAACTCTATTAGATAAAACTTTTTGCCAGCGCGCCTCGTCTGTTTGATGACACGTTGAGGAACATCGCCTGGCTGGTGAGGTAGTGCGATGGACCAGTCTCGATAGAGTGTCCACTCCTCCTCGTCACCGCTGTGGTAGCCGCTGTCGTAGCCGGTACGGTCACTTTCATCAGATGAAACCGTCCCTGAGGACACATCTGTCCCTGTATCACTCTCGGAACCACTTTGGTCGCTGTCGGTTTCTTCTGTGGAGTCTCCCTGCTCGGAGCCCATCACAGATTCGGCGTCTGAGACGCTTTCTTCATCTTGTGACACCATCGAATTCCCATCTTCGGAACCAACCGTGTCCGTATGGTGTTCAGAGGACACGTCGGAGTCGTCGAAAACATCGCGCTCCCGGTAAGAGCCCGGCTCGGCATCAACGACGACTTCTCCCGAGGCACCATCTGACTCGTCTCGGTGTTTTCTTTCCAGATGACGCTCGAGGTTGTACGCACGATCAAATTCCCGATCACAAATCTCGCAGACATGAGGCATACTTTTTGTTCGGTGGACAGAAGGGACATGATAAGGTATTAATGTGCACACATATATTTGTCGCCCATGAGAGTTTTTAAGGGATCGTACGTTTATCTCGTATACAGCCTGGATGCATCTACGTTTCATTCATGAAAACAAT
>NC_049982.1:34155521-34156364 GCF_000003815.2 Branchiostoma floridae
TGGAAACTTATGCATAATTATGCATAACCCTCAAAAGTTATGCATAATTATGCATAATTATGTACAGTTATGCCAATTTAGATTAATCCCCAGGGGGGGCATTATTGGCTGCTATGTATTTCTTACATCATTTATACTTACAGCTTACGATATCAGCCCATCTGGGTGTACGGTTGCTGAGATCTGGAAGGTCACTCCCAAATAATAATGGAATTCCCAAATTAAATCGGAGGGTGTTTAAAGTAACTAATGATGTCCAGATACAGGGTATAAGGTAATTTTTTTCAAGTTCAGGAATTAAGATTAGTACATGTATAAGTGACATAGGTCTATTACCAATCTTGATTTCATTTCACCATGAATATATAATGAAATATTAATTTCAGATTAGAAAGAAGAAAAGTATAATATTGTTGGTAGTAAGGTAAGGTAAGGTCGGTAAATGAACATATGGTAATTTTCTAAAATAAATTTCAATTTCAGTCAAACATTCATGTTGACATTCACTCGGTCTGCCCTTTATTAGCGCTCATACATAGCTTATATGTATGCTTATGTGTAGAGCCAAATTACAAACAGCAGCAGAAAAAAATATATTTTTCGCGTGGCAGCTTTTTCATATATAGACAGGCCGACACCTCTAGCGTACAGTTAAAAAAAAGATATACGAAATAAGGAAATAAATACTAATAACATAGTACACCATACCAAACAAGAGTTCGGAGACCTCAAACCTCCATGAAATATGCTGATTATGCAAATGACTTGCATAACTGCATAATTTATGCTTGGTTATATACACCTTTGCATAACTTACACTGGTCACAATGTTGACAATCCAAT
>NC_049982.1:34156540-34161305 GCF_000003815.2 Branchiostoma floridae
TAAGATGCAAATTAAGTCCAAATTTGCATAATTTGCACTTCATTATGTACCATATCTCTGCCAAACATACCTATATGCTAAATATTATAGAAGTTCATCCTTCCTATGTTCCGTTATGGTCCTTGGAAGATTTTGACAAAATTGCCACTGCAGTTCCAGAGCAAGCCGCTAGGGGGCCCAAACCTATATACCCTTTTCCTTACGTCACAAGCTATCTGCCACCAAGAAATCAAGACCATAGAAAGTTCAGGTCAAAAGATACAAAAAATCGAAGTTCTGCTGCAGTACCAAGGTCACACACCATGGGGCCCAAAATCCAAATATCATTACAATCCATTCAGAGGTTCTAAAGTTATGCTGACCACAAATATGCGGACACACACACAGACAGACACCTACACACACACACACACAGACACACCAAAAACTATACCTCCATTTTTCATGGAGGTAATGACAGCAATTTAACCCAGATTGTGAGAGAATACCCTAAAGATAAAGACAACGAATAGTGAAATAAATGCCGGGTTGAACATGTTGCACATCACTTGCAGCAGTGAGTCATGTGAATGTCAGACTTTCCAACTGTTGTTATCTCTCCTAGCACATCTTAAGTGTTTGTTTTGAGTTTTTGAAGACTTCATGGTTTGTGATTGTATTTACAGGTCAGGTTAAGCGCGTATCTCACAGGACTGCCGACCCGGTTTGCACCAGTTTGCGCCGGTTTGGGCCACTTTTTAGAATGTCTGGTGCAAAGTCTACATTGTCCTTGTCCTTGCGTCGTGTAATAGTCTACATATTTGGCTGACTAACAGTAGGTGCAATTCGACATTGTCCAGTGAGATACCAACTTCACGAAATAAAGATTGCCCTCTCTAAGCTTTTCGCAAATAAAGAGAGTCCCAAGGCCTTTTCTATGGCAACAAGAAGTGTTGTCAAGTAACCAACTGACCCCCATCCCCCACACCCCACACCCCAAAAAATCGGAACGTTCTGCGATTGGACCAAATTCATTCTAAGATATCAGTGTCCATTTTTAGGTATATCTTCACAATATACGGCAAATATCTGTTCATACAGGTTTTATGTACGCTTTACAGCACGGTCGTAAACTTTGTGTTTTTGAAAACGGACGAATCTGGCTGCTCGCTCGGATGTCGTCCATATTGCCAGTTCGGGGTTTCCTACAGTCCAAGATCTGCTTCGGACGACTGAACCTGTTTGTGTCCTCACGCCAACCCGAGGTGCGGCATTCGATCCCGCCTTTTGTGTACTATCACACTTGACTGACCCAGAGAACTGTTCTTGAAGCACTCAGGTGTTTTCAACACCTGTACTCAAGATTCTCTAAACGTACAGGTCAACCGTCTTCACGAAACGCATTTCGCCGACAAAGAAGGTAAGAATTCTGATGTTTTGGCTCTAATGTGTATCATTATATATGACCAACGTGTTTGCACTGACTTAATACATACTCCAAGGTTTCTTTGATGCTCTGTATATCAAAGAATGAAGTTTTGTTGCGGTGAACTAACTGGGAAAACTGACCATCCTACCCCCCTCCCTCTTAACATGATACTCCTGCTGTCCGTGTGGGGCCATTCCAGTGTCTAATGTTATTACAGTTCAACGCTGAAGAGGGATTTTAGAATTTAAGTACATGAAGGAATACAAAGAGAAGATAAGAACACATTTGGGTACATTAGGATATATTATGGACTAAGTATCTATATCACGTAATGTATTTGTTACCTAATCGTCTCAGTGGATTCTTCTATTTTGTCAGCTGAATGTGATACGACCAAAAATAGTTATTGTTCAATGGATATAGACATTTGCTCAAAATGGTGGCATTAATTACCGAAAATTACATATCATATTTCCAGTTCTAGATTCCTGGTAATGAAGTTAATTCCCGCTAGGATGTTCAATGACATCAGAACGGTGTACATTTTGTAGATGCGTCTATGTTCATTGAGTACTAATTTTAAAATGTTGAATTTGGGGGTAATAAGCAATTTAAGCGAGCGTAGAAACCAGAAAGCCGGTTAACTTTGTCATGGGCTCATGCTTTGTGACTGTTGGTAGCATTTGAAGCATTTGTGTAGTCCATATTGCCAAATATAATTTGTGTAGTCCATATTGCCACGTACGAGAAAAATAGACCATCAACGGGAAACAGAGTCCTGTGAACTGTTTCTTTATTCGGCCACGAGTTACTTTGTCAGCATGGCCTTTTGACCACCTTAATTTTCTCATGGGTCAAGGACACCTGCACTCTTTGTCCTTCAAAACGTGTCGTTTCCGGTCCAGAGCAGAACTTAAATCATACACTGGCTATCCACATATCTCATTTAGCTGGAATAAAAATTCAAAAAAAATACACGTACAGAAAGTATTTAATCGGCATGGCCAAACCTGTTAATCGGTCATATTCGGTGTTCCTGGGTTTTGTTCACATGGGGAATTTAATCAACTAACCACTTCGTCCGCACGTAAAACGATCTACGATGCCGTTCTGTGTCTTTAGAAATATAGACAGTAACGTTACGTGGGACCAGTGCTTCACCTGGATTAGGGTCTGTCTAATTCTGGAACATCTGGGAAATCAGACACTGGTCTAGGCACAATATGAATGTAGATCTTTATTGGTATATGTATACATACAGGGTTAAGTACAGGTCACAAGAAAAAATTAACAAACAAACGAATAGTTGATGGACACGTGATGCATTATAATATGCCTATGTTACATGTCAACCTGACAGAAGAGACATATTCTGCTAAGTGAATTTGACTTCTTCTCGCTCAGTCAAGTCAACATAACGTTAAAGTTCTCGTACGAAATCTTTTTATAACTCCTCTCATAAAACCCAGCGGTTTAGATTTTCGTTTGTTTGTTTGCTTGTTTGTATTACATACCAGGTAAACCGTCTTATTGCGTAACACACCGGACGGATTTATTTGATCCGATCACACCAGGAAGGACCCCTACTCTTTTCGATAATTGTGGTGGGTTCTTTTAGGTGCACAATGTGGGGCTCTCCTGTCAAACACGGTGCCTCAATTTAACGTCCTATCCGAAGGGCGACCCTAAACGAAGCTAGGTACTCGTTTAGTGAAGTAAGGGAAAGTCGTGTAAAGTACCTTTCCCAAGGGCACAACGTCGGCGGCATATCAACGGATTCGAACCCAGGCCAAATACTCTGCCGATGTGTAATCTCCAAGCAGATCATACAATGGCATAAGATAGTACAACACTGACAAGTCAGTCAACAGGCGTACATTTGCCCGGTAGCCAAACGCACTCCTAAGCCGGCTTCACTCCTCTGGCAGCTTTTGATGCTATCTTATGCTACCGTGGGATCTTCTTGGAGATTAGTTGCGCCACATGACCTCACATATTGTCTGAATTTACATAATCTACACGGCAAATGTACACCTCTTGGTTGACTTCACTCTTTGTTCAGTTTTGTACTATGGTAATGTAATGGTAATGGTTTATTTAACCGAAACTCATCGCAGCCAATCGGCTGAATTGCGAGGTTCACAAAGTTTCACACACTAATTTAAGCATATAACAATATACAAGTGCCTCCAATTTGCAATAATACTAAAATTCAGTTAAAACTTACAGATGAAATGGATCGTTAAAAAGACAACATACGAACAACAGGCAGTTAAGATATAGGAATAAGTTCCAGCATACTAAGTATCATTTAGCAGCTTCATAGCTCTCGGTATGAATGATAGTTCATGTCTTTTTGTTCGACTACGGGTAGTCATGACCTGTCTGTCACGGCGAAGTCCATAGCCACTGTGTGACTTGCGTGATACGAAGCTGTTCAGGGGATTAGTTTCATCAGCCAAGACACTCTGAAAAGTGCGTAAGGTGGCTTCGTCGCGTCTGGACGACAACGTCGGCATGGAATCCGAAGAAATGCCAATGATTCTGCAGCATCGTTTTTGCACGGCTTCTAGCATGTGACTAAGGCGATTTGGCAGACCACCCCAGACAGGACTCGCATATTCCAAGATGGGCCGAATAAATGACAAGTAGATTTGCACAAGGACGTTATATTATACTAGCGTTATATTATACCATTGTAGGATCTGCTTGGAGATTAGAATATACAGTGTCCCTGGCTTTTGTACGTTTATTTTGATTTGGAATTGAGTTAGCTGGCACTGCGCATGTACCGCAAGAAATACGATCTAAGATGCTGTCCGGAGTTGACAGTGCGTGAGAGTGGTGCTGATGGCATGACCTGGCTTTGTGTCTGCCTCAGCCATCTGGAACTCAGCCTCGAACATCAGACGCCGGTGTGGTCTCAGCATATCCTCTACCAGGCTAACTGCGGTAGCCTGGTTACCATATACGGAAAGTAATTCGCTCCGGCGTTCATTATATACCATATACAGTCGCTTCTAGCTCTGACATTCATTATACAATATATATAACACTTCTCTGCTGTTCCAGAAGCGAACATAGGAGCGATTTACTATCCGGATTGTACTCAGGCTATATAACTACGCTGGTAGTAGGGAGAATAATTTGCCAGGGGAACTTGGCCGCTAAAGGTTAACATGTTAGAGCTACACAAAGGACATGTTACCCTTAATTACCTTCGACCTTCTCTCCTGCCAAATGATTCCCCCTAGTTTTGCCGAATTCTACTATCAATAACCCTTTAGCCAGGGGGAGGGGGGGGGGCATGGAAAGTTTCCTTGGTGGCACGTTGTCCCTAAAACTAAAATGCTTCCT
>NC_049982.1:34161405-34164897 GCF_000003815.2 Branchiostoma floridae
CAAACCGCATAATTCTATTGTGCATGGGTGCCGAGATATTCTCGATCATAGGTTCACCTTAGCCGTAACCGCTACGTAACACATACGGGCGTATATACGCTTGAGATTCCGGAGTTTTCAAAGCTATTCCGGCGGGTCAAACTTGGTATCGTTAGAAAGGACCCCAGGTAGGGAATAGTAAGCCACAAACCGCATAATTCTATTGTGCATGGTTGCCGAGATATTCTCGATCATAGGTTCACCTTAGCCGTAACCGCTACGTAACACATACGGGCGTATATACGCTTGAGATTCCGGGGTCTTCAAAGTTATTCCGGCGGGTCAAACTTGGTATCGTTAGACAGGTCACTAGGTAGGGAATAGTAAGCCACAAACCGCATAATTCTATTGTGCATGGTTGCCGAGATATTCTCGATCATAGGTTCACCTTAGCCGTAACCGCTACGTAACACATACGGGCGTATATACGCTTGAGATTCCGAAGTCTTCAACGTTATTTCGGCGGGTCAAACTTGGTATCGTTATAAAGGTCCCTAGAAAGAGAATAGTAAGCCACAAACGGCATAATTCTATTGTGCATGGTTGCCGAGATATTCTCGATCATAGGTTCACCTTAGCCGTAAAGCCCCGGTCACAAAGCGCGTACGATTCCTTGCGATGGACTATTCCGCATATCGTACGATGAGCGCAGTACATCGCAAGAAAATCGTAAGCATCGCAAGCCATTGCAACGCATCGGATGGTGTTCAAAATTTTTCCAGCGTCGCACTATTTTTCACTTGTGTCTCTTCTGTATAGCCGTCTGACCGCTTTTGTGCTTCTTTAACCAACAAAATGTGGACATAGCTGTTTAATACCTTCCTATAATATCTTTAACTGTAAAAATAAATTTAAAAAGACCATGACAACAAGAGTATTACAAGCAAAAGTTCAAATCAAGCGTGAGTACTGGTATGGTTATCTCGGCCTGCTTGCCGGCTCTACGTGTCAGGCTCTTTCGAAGATCGTCATGATCATGATATGCTATCAACAAAAAGATGCCATCATACAAAAATCAAATGATAAGCATTATATCATATATATTTCCGACTCATAGAGCCTGCCTTTATGTTCGAGTTGTCCCCATGGTTATTACGATTATGGTAAACTGACCCAAGACCGACGAGAGCTGAGATTTGATCTAATTGTAAACTCACGTGCATGAAGCGATCAAACAATTTGTCTGCATCACCTGTGCGTGGCGCGCTGCTCTCTGGTTGCGACTGTGGCAGTTGCGACTGATATATTTCCCCTCCGGTACTTTAAGGTATGTCCAAGCCGACCCCTGTAATGCCCTCATTAAATGAGCAAGGTGCTGGCGAAAAGGTGTGAAGGTGTGCTAGGAGGGAGGTGCTACTCCCCGCCCACCATTAGCATTAGTTTAGAACTAATTGGGTATCCTGTCATGCTGCCCCAAGGCCTATCACGCATTGTTTTGCTATCAAGGGGGTGAAAGGTAGCAATATGTTGCACAATGGAGGCCACTGTAACAGATTTTTCACTTATTTTCACAGAATTTTTACCATGAAATAGTTTGCTCAGCATTGTCCAGTTTTCCACTATTTGCTGCTATTTGTTACACGGCATCCTTGGGTGGGCATTGTTCTTTTAAGAATGACTGTCTGAGAATGAAAGCAGGATGTGTATTGGTTGTCTATAATGTCACCTTTCAGTTTTTGTTTTTTTTTACCAAAAAAACAACAACAAAACCCAAAGCGAAGGATTAGTTTGACGGTCTCTCAAAGCAAATACTAAAAAAAATTATGCTGTTGCACACATGATTGATTTGTGACTTTATGAGTAATGTTTTTATGCCAGCATTGTTATGGTCTAAATATCTTCAGTTTGAAAACTCTTTGCTAGGAAAGATATGTCTGCGGTAGGAACCGAAGCAAATTAACACTTGAAGCGCATAATTCTATGTTAGAACAATTTTTGCTTAGTCCACCCTACTGTTCCAAATATAATCTTTGTTTGAACCTCAAGCCCTCAACTCAAGCAGTTTACCAGAGTCTGAACCCAACACATTTCTCTAAAGCCAAGAGCACAACCCGCCGTACGTGCAAATACGTGCTGTCTACGTGCTAAAATGTGGGCCTTTTTTGGGGATCCATAACTGGTATTATATTCATAAAGTACCGCCTCCGTACGAAATCGTAGGGAATCCGACAAATTTTGGAGCACGCAGACACGCCGTAGAACTTTACGTGCGGGCAAAACTTTGTGTTCATTGTTACCCTGTTCGTAGCCTGCGGTTGGCATTCAAGCTATGATGATTCGTTTTTGCAAAGAAGGAAATATAGGACAAAAATGTACAGTAACTGCTCCTTGGATGTACATAACGTGTTTCGTACATCATACGTCGTGGCCCATGCAATCAAACTCAATTTCGGTCCGTAAATTTTTTTATCAGCCCCTGTGGCAATGCAAAGGTTAAATGCAACAAGTAAACTGTGATGCATGATTGTACGTAAATACCCATTTGTTTAAAAACATCGGTGTAGACAATGACCTTATATAGAGATGCTACCACAAGCTAGCCTACACAGGCCAAGTCCTCGGGTCGAGGGCCAACATGCCCCCGACAACAGGCCACCATGAGTAATAGCACAATAGATGTGTATTTTAGTCTCTTTGTTCCCACTCTATGCATACATTAAAAGTAACCACCAGTAATGACTTTGAATGTAGGTGTTAAATAAACAAATCCATTGATAATCATGAAGCTGTCAGGGTGATTGACTGTGATTGATGGGACAACTGGGAGAAACTGTACAAAATCTGGATTTTTATGAATAAAATCATATTCTAAAGCTTGCCTCATGAGCTAAAAAGTTGCAAATATGAGCAGTGGAGACTCAATAAGACTGTCTATAAGTATCCGCTCAAACAAAGTCGACTTTGTGCTTTGGTATTGAAATATTCACCACCAAAGTCTTTGCAGCCCCAAAAAATCTTTTAAAATCATGAAAATCAGACTTTTCTCAATATCTAAATAAAAAATCATGTTTTTCAAAGCCGATTCCTGTAGTACGCCATAGCCGTTACACCTTCTAAAATTTCCACAGCTTCAAACCAACCGCAAGACTTAGGAAATTGCCAATAACTGTAAAATGATATGGCTAAGATATTGCTTAATTGTATGATTATGATATAATTTTTGTCAAAATGTAATGCACAGTCGAAAGCAACTCTATCTTGTTCATATGTATAGAAAATCTCATGCTGTTTCTCCGTACCAAACTGAAGATACAGCTGTTTGACTATAGCACTTCTGTTCATGCTAGTTGGAGCCTTATTTAGGTCAGACACACCTTAAAGTACAGGAGCCCTTTTCGTCAATATCGACAATATCAGGGAAAACTGAAACCATCACAACATGCTAAAAAATCATAAATCTATAACCTCATCAGTGGACAAAAATTGCCGTAATGAACTCTGCTATGGGGGCAA
>NC_049982.1:34164997-34166414 GCF_000003815.2 Branchiostoma floridae
TTACGACGATAGCGAAATTTTGAACATGTTCAAAAATCCATTTCAGCTCTATTTTTCGCCATACGACGCTCCCCGATTTACTATGATCCACTGCGATTGACGCAGGCACGCTCTTATGACCTCATCGTACGATCCACTACGCGCTTTGTGACCACGGCTTTATATACTTAAACCATTGCTTCCGATTTTCTTCCGACTTACGTCGCACTGCGATTATCCTGCGCATCGGAAGGAATCGCAAGGAATCGTACGCGCTTTGTGACCGGGGCTTAACCGCTACGTAACACATACGGGCGTATATACGCTTAAGATTCCGGAGTCTTCACAGTTATTCCGGCGGGTCAAACTTGGAATCGTTAGAAAGATCTCTAGGTAGGGAATAGTAAGCCACAAACCTCATAATTCTATTGTGCATGGTTGCCGAGATATTCTCGATCATAGGTTCACCTTAGCCGTAACCGCTACGTAACACATACGGGATTATATACGCTTGAGATTTCAACGTCTTCAAAGATATTCCGGAGGGTCAAACTTGGTATCGTTAGAAAGATACATAGGTAGGGAATAGTAAGCCACACACCGCATAATTCTATTGTGCATTGTTGCCGAGATATTTTCGATTATAGGTTCACCTTAGCCGTAACCGCTACGTAACACATACGGGCGTATATACGCTTGAGATTCCGGAGTCTTCAAAGTTATTCCGGCGGTTCAAACTTGGTATCGTTAGACAGATCACTAGGTAGGGAATAGTAAGCCACAAACCGCATAATTCTATTGTGCATGGTTTCCGAGATATTCTCGATCATAGGTTCACCTTAGCCGTAACCGCCACGTAACACATACGGGCGTATATACGCTTGAGATTCCGAAGTCTTCAAAGTTATTCCGGCGGGTCAAATTAGGTATCGTTAGAAAGGTCCCTACGTAGGAAATAGTAAGCCACAAACCGCATAATTCTATTGTGCATGGTTGCCGAGATATTCTCGATCATAGGTTCACCTTAGCCGTAACCGCTACGTAACACATACGGGCGTATATACGCTTGAGATTCCGGAGTTTTCAAAGCTATTCCGGCGGGTCAAACTTGGTATCGTTAGAAAGGACCCCAGGTAGGGAATAGTAAGACACAAAACGCATAATTCTATTGTGCATGGTTGCCGAGATATTCTCGATCATAGGTTCACCTTAGCCGTAACCGCTACGTAACACATACGGGCGTATATACGCTTGAGATTCCGGGGTCTTCAAAGTTATTCCGGCGGGTCAAATTTGGTATCGTTAGAAAGGTCCCTAGATAAGGAATAGTAAGCCACAAACCGCATAATTCTATTGTGCATTGTTGCCGAGATATTCTCGATCATAGGTTCACCTTAGCCGTAACCGCTACATACACATACGGGCGTATATACGCTGA
>NC_049982.1:34168145-34168998 GCF_000003815.2 Branchiostoma floridae
ATCATAGGTTCACCTTAGCCGTAACCACTACGTAACACATACGGGCGTATATACGCTTGAGATTCCGAAGTCTTTAAAGATATTCCGGTGGGTCGAACTTGGTATCGTTAGAAAGGTCCCGAGATAGGGAATAGTAAGCCACAAACCGCATAATTCTTTTGTGCATTGTTGCCGAGATATTCTCGATCATAGGTTCACCTTAGCCGTAACCGCTACGTAACACATACGGGCGTATGTACGCTTGAGATTCCGAAGTCTTCAAAGTTATTCCGTTGGGTCAAACTTGGTATCGTTAGAAAGGTCCCGAGATAGGGAATAGTAAGCCACAAACCGCATAATTCTATTGTGCATTGTTGCCGAGATATTCTCGATCATAGGTTCACCTTAGCCGTAACCGCTACGTAACACATACGGGCGTATGTACGCTTGAGATTCCGAAGTCTTCAAAGTTATTCCGGTGGGTCAAACTTGGTATCGTTAAAAGGTCTCTAGGTAGGGAATATTAAGCCACAAACCGAAAAATTCTGTTGGGCATTGTTGCCGAAATATTCTCGATCATAGGTTCACCTTAGCCGTAACCGCTACGTAACACATACGGGCGTATATACCTTGAGATTCCGAAGTCTTCAAAGTTATTCCGGTGGGTCAAACTTGGTAACGTTAGAAAGGTCCCTAGATAGGGAATACTCAGTCACGAACCGCATAATTCTATTGTGTATTGTTGTCGAGATATTCTCGATCATAGGTTCACCTTAGCCGTAACCGCTACGTAACACATACGGGGCGTATATACGCTTAAGATTCCCAAAGTCTTCAAAGTTATTCCAGTGGGTCAAACTTGGTATCGTTAAAA
>NC_049982.1:34171444-34172154 GCF_000003815.2 Branchiostoma floridae
TGCTGATTGTTGCCGAGATATTCTCGATCATAGGTTCACCTTAGCCTATCGCTACGTAACACATAGGGGCGTATATACGCTTGCGATTCCGAAGTCTTCAAAGTTATTCCGGCGGGTCAAACTTGGTATCGTTAGAAAGGTCCCGAGATAGGAAATAGTAAGCCACAAACCGCATAATTCTATTGTGCATTGTTGCCGAGATATTCTCGATCATAGGTTCACCTTAGCCGTAACCGCTACGTAACACATACGGGCGTATGTGCGCTTGGGATTCCGAAGTCTTTAAAGTTATTCCGGTGGGTCGAACTTGGTATCGTTAGAAAGGTCTCTAGGTAGGGAATAGTAAGCCACAAACCGCATAATTCTATTGTGCATTGTTGCCGAGATATTCTCGATCATAGGTTCACCTTAGCCGTAACCGCTACGTAACACATACGGGCGTATATACGCGTGCGATTCCGAAGTCTTCAAAATTAATCCGGTGGGTCAAACTTGTTATCGTTAGAAAGGTCTCTAGGTAGGGAATAGTAAGCCACAAACCGCATAATTCTATTGTGCATTGTTGCCGAGATATTCTCGATCATAGGTTCACCTTAGCCTATCGCTACGTAACACATACGGGCGTATGTACGCTTGAGATTCCGAAGTCTTCAAAGTTATTCCGGTGGGTCAAACTTGGTATCGTTAGAAAGGTCTCTAGGTAGGGAATA
>NC_049982.1:34173927-34175654 GCF_000003815.2 Branchiostoma floridae
GAGATATTCTCGATCATAGGTTCACCTAAGCCGTAACCGCTACGTAACACATACGGGCGTATGTACGCTTGCGATTCCGAAGTCTTCAGAGTTATTCCGGTGGGTCAAACTTGGTATCGTTAGAAAGGTCTCTAGGTAGGGAATAGTAGGCCTCAGACCGCATAATTCTATTCTGCACTGTTGTCGAGATATTCTCGATCATATGTTCACCTTAGCCGTAACCGCTTCGTAACACATACGGGCGTATATACGCTTGAGATTCCGATGTCTACAAAGTTATCCCGGTGGGTCAAACTTGGTATCGTTAAAAAGGTCCCTATATAGGGCATAGTAAGCTACAGACCGCATAATTCTATTGTGCACTGTTGCCAAGATATTCTCGATCATAGGTTCACCTTAGCCTACCGCTACGTAACACATACGGGCGTATATACGCTTGAGATTCCGAAGTCTTAAAAGTTATTCCGGTGGGTCAAACTTGGTATCGTTAAATAGGTCTCTAGGTAGGGAATAGTAAGCCACAAACCGCATAATTCTATTGTGCACTGTTGCCGAGATATTCTCGATCATAGGTTCACCTTAGCCGTAACCGCTACGTAACACATACGGGCGTATATACGCTTGCGATACCGAAGTCTTCAATGTTATTCCAGTGGCTCAAACTTGGTATCCTTAGAAAGGTCTCTAGGTGGGGAATAGTAAGCCACAAACTGCATAATTCTATTGTGCACTGTTGCCGAGATATTCTCGATCATAGGTTCACCTTAGCCGTAACCGCTACGTAACACATACGGGCGTATGTACGCTTGAGATTCGGAAGTCTTCAAAGTTATTCCGGTGGGTCAAACTTGGTATCGTTTAAAAGGTCTCTAGATAGGGAACAGTAAGCCACAGATCGCATAATTCTAATGTGCATTGTTGCCGAGATATTCTCGATCATTGGTTCACCTTAGCCGTAACCGCTACGTAACACATACGGGCGTATGTACGCTTGAGATTCCGAAGTCTTCAAAGTTATTCCGGTGGGTCAAACTTGGTATAGTTAAAAAGTTCGATAGGTAGGGAATAGTAAGCCCAAAAACGCATAATTCTATTGTGCATTGTTGCCGAGATATTCTGGATCATAGGTTCAGCTTAGCCGTAACCGCTACGTAACACATACGGGCGTATGTACGCTTGAGATTCCGAAGTCTGCAAAGTTATTCCGGTGGGTCAAACTTGGTATCGTTGGAATGGTTCCTAGATAGGGAATAGTACGCCACAGACCGCATAATTCTATTGTGCATTGTTGTCGAGATATTCTCGATCATAGGTTCACCTTAGCCGTAAACGCTTCGTACCACATACGGGCGTATGTACGCTTGAGATTCCGAAGTCTTCAAAGTTATTCCGGTGGGTCAAACTTGGTATCGTTAGAAAGGTCTCTAGTAGGGCATAGTAAGCAACAGACCGCATAATTCTATTGTGCACTGTTGCCGAGATATTCTGGATTACAGGTTCACCTTAGCCGTAACCGCTACGTAACACATACGGGCGTATATACGCTTGAGATTCCGAAGTCTTAAAAGTTATTCCGGCGGGTCAAACTTGGTATCGTTAGAACGGTCTCTAGATAGGGAATAGTAAGCCACAGACCGTATAATTCTATTGTGCACTGTTGCCAAGATATTCTCGATCATAGGTTCACCTTAGCCGTAACCGCTACGTAACACATACGGGCGTATGTA
>NC_049982.1:34176051-34176758 GCF_000003815.2 Branchiostoma floridae
CTTGCAAATCGGATGATCCATACCGAGATATCTCGATCGTAAGGACTCTAGTCGTGGATAACGGCTAGTCTTAGGCGAAAGTCAGGGGTCGGGTCATGCCTTGATAACGCAATTCCAAGTTAGGGTTCAAGTTGCGGTCGGGCAATCTTCAAGACTTCTCGAGTTATGCTGTTAACAGACACAAAGACACACAGACTCACAAGCCCAATAGATAACCTTAGCCATTCTGGCAAAGGTAATAGCGCGATTCCAAGTTAAAGTTCAAGTTGTGACCGGGCAAACTTAACATCATTCGAAAGGTCCCTTTGCGCGCTATTGGAAGATGAAAACCGCTTGCCAATCGGATGCTTCCTTGCCGAGATAACCCTATCGTATTGACTCGTGACGTGGAGTCGTGGCATAACGGCTAGTCTTAGTCGTTAACCATTTATAGTTAAATATTCATAATTTGATGACGTCATGGGTCAAAATCTAAGATGGCGGACAATGTCGTTATTTACGGTAAATATATGTTTTTTTACTCAAATTCCGTCAAAATCTTTTATTCTTTCACAAAACACAGTCACTTGAACCTCTTCAGTCCACTTATTTTGGGTTTCGGGGTTATATGTAGAAAAATGTATTTTAGAAATTTGAGCTTGTCGATCCAAGATGGCGGACAAATAACGTCATTTTCTGAAGTCATTTAGGTGTCAGTGTCGTCGTCA
>NC_049982.1:34176858-34196226 GCF_000003815.2 Branchiostoma floridae
ATGATTTCAGGCTGGCTACCCCTGGGCTGTATGCTACCTACACTCTTTTGCCCAAAGATTAAACTACAGCTCAAAACTCACTACCACAGTATGTCCAGAATATGAGGTATCAAACCCTCAAATCCAATGCAGGACTATAGGAAGCCCACTGTAAACTTGAACATTTTCTTGACCCTCACCCACATATCAAATATCTGGAGTTATACTGATCACACATAAGGCCATATTGATTTTATTATGTGGACGATATATAAAAAAGATATATGCCGCATCTTAAAAAGACATATGTTGGAAAACATATACTAATGTCAGGATATTGGAGATTTCTTTTCAGGATATTGGAGATTGCCTGTTTGTAAACTGCTGACGTTTCAGACATCTTCCTCAGAGCTTCCAACTGGAGTTCTGCTACTTGCCGCCATTTGTACCCGATGTAGGTGGCGCTTTTGTGGGAGAACGTTTTCGCAAACATCAGCAGGTAAGAAACAGCCTGGTTGTGAAAAAGAAATCTCCAATATCCTAGGTTCTACCGACCTGATGAAGTTATTTTCGGAAGGTATACTAATGTCATAGAATGCCAATGTAAATTCCAAGGTCAGGCCACACCGATTTGATTTCTTGGTTCACGGATTCGCTCGCTCCAATTTTTTGGAAAAAAAAATAAAAATGAAAATTACTACTCAGCAAATTTTCACCATTAATGAAACCATTCACCAACTTTCTGGTGTAGCAAATTGGCCTTTATATTATAAGCTCCTTAAAGTGTGGGTACAGGTGCTGTTACTGTACAAAAATAGTGTTTTGGTACTTTTTTCAAGCTGAAAACTTTTTTTCTTTATGTTTTGGATTAGCCGTTACCTTTACCCCAACCATTTTACAATTTTTATTTTTATTTCGCCCTCTCGCTCCATATTTTTTATGAAAAAATCCGTGAACCAAGAAATTAAATTGGTGTGGCCTCAGGGAAGATATGAAAGAAAATGCAGAATTTACTGTTAGCTTTCCATACTCGACATGTTTGGTCATTTTTTCAACCTTCCTGACTTTAATTAGCAGATCAAATTAATGATACAAGTGTATATCTTTTTCCAAATGCCTGTTTTTTTTGCCTGCCACTTGGACATATCATCGGATAACGGGTATTGCTCGCACACACACACATACACAGTATATATATTTCACTCCCTTCAATGGTGTAAAGTAATAGAGACACATAATGTTTGAAAATACCCAAAGATTTATTATAATCACTCGAAAATATGACTTCCAACAGGAGCCATTTTTCCCACTAGGTCTTTCCTACAGCAGCACGAGATCCTCCATACAACTTCTGCAAAACTAATCTCCATTTTTCTCTCTGACACCTTTTGCTAAGCCCGTTCCTTTTCTGTACATGGGCGCAATTGCACTATTGTGGCAGTAAGATTCTATGGATCAATAGTGGTACATGTAAAACTGGGAAGACTAGTTGACAACTTCCATGGTACCACATTTATGCTCCTAACATACCCAATTATGTAAAATCAAGCACCATTCATTTTAAAATCACATAACAAGATGTCATTTACAAAAACTGGCCCCTCAACAAAACTGGCACTTTGTCATTGTCCATTCTTCAATACCAACTTCTTTGTTGTGTCATAATAACTTGTGACCTCAAAATTGTTAGGAAATGTCCTATGGCAGCTGAGGTCACCAATGACATATATGACATTTGTTCCTTTTGACACATCTTCGGACTACTTTTACAGAACCAAAATGTTTGGCAACATGTAACCATTTCTGACAACACCACCCGTTTCCTTCCCTTTCAACCTGTCGACAAAAGTTGCTGACACAAACAATTGCTGTTCATCTCTAGGCACACTCTTTTAGTCCTTTCAGTCCCACTGTCGCTGACATATCTTTCGACCAATACACAATATTGCTTCAACAATTGGAAAAACCAAGATATGACACTGCACTGATATTCCTTTTCTCCAAAAAATATTGATGCCAAACATATACATGCAAGACCTGTAGCTAGCATAAGTATATTTCCTGCATTTCAAAAATCTCAAATAAAAGCAAAAGATCTTTGTTCCTTTTTGCTACAGGTGCAAGACCAGTAAGTCAACTTAACGTTACAAGTTCAAAGTTTGACACCATATTTGGTTTGTCTAACGTAACTGTATTGTTTACGATGCATGCCTAAGTCAACTAGGCACAATGTGTACAATGGCGTTTCTCTCCCAATACTTTAAGTCCGACATAAACAACCCACATTGAAAACAGTAGACTGTACTTGACATTTTGACAAGTGTTAACAAGACTGGGTTCACAGACACTTTGGTGGTCACCTGCTGTCACGTGTGTATACAGTCTATGTAGAACACCCAACGCCTGGGTGCCAGGCTAGCACTTGTGTGTGCACACAACTAGGTCATAACGACCCACGTGAAAATAAGTTCACGTGGACTTGTCAGGGACAACGAATACATTCATCAGACTATAATATGCAGCAATACCATGACAATTCTGCGTAGTAGGCATGAATATTGCTAAAAATCTTCCCCCTTTCTTACATTTTATAAAGCTTGCAGAAGCACCGACATAGTTCTGGTGACAGGTCAATCAAAGGTCACGTTATTTCGCAAGTTCCGTTTTGTACATGTGTCTCGAGTCTTTTTCCTATTTCTATTCTTACGATTGCCTTACTTTAGAGTTCAGTAATATGGTATGTCGGACTTGGCGTGTGCCACCCAGCTAGGGAACTCTGGAGAGGTGTAGTCGGACATGAGGGCGGTGTTGCCCCGAGAATCCGGTCGTGACCACGGCGCCGATAACTCCTGCATGGACTTGTACTCTGCAGACACGATCTGGTAGTTCTGTCCGTCGTTACTGTCCCAGTGAGTCTGTCCACCACACGTGTAGGACAAGCAGAACTCGATCTTGTCCTGTGGTTTTAAATATGTGGGGACGTCAAACTCGAAGGAAAACGTGTCATAGTTCTTTCCTTCCGAGCTGCTGTAAGACGCCCCCATATCCTTGTAAGTGTTCCACCCGTCGAAGGTGACCCGCACCTCGAGGTGTTTCTCGAACGCCAGGTTCTTCACTTTGACCGTCCCCATGATGGATTTTTCTTTGATGATGGCGTTTTCGAGGCAGACGTTTTGTAGGTCTAGTCTTTGCCGCATTTTCAGGTAGTCCGCGGCGGGTTGGGCAAAGTTAAAGACCAGGTTGGAGCGCTGCTCGGCCGCCGGACGGGCCCCGTCGATCACGGCAGCGATCAGACTTGTACTGAGCACTGGGGGCTCCTGTGTGTCTTCAACCAAACGTACACTGACAAGGGATAGTCCTTGGGTGTCGGCGAACGATACCTTCTTCCGTGTCTTCGTCTTTCCTCGAACGTCTTGACGAGACTTGGCGGCGACATGCTTGGCTTCCTCCGCCTTGTTGATGCATGGTTTGAGTGGTGTGAGAAGTGTCGTCCGACATTTTGAATATGGAGGTTTCGTCATCTGCGATCTAAGACGGAGTTTTTCGAGGTCCCTTAGAAGTCCGGACGCGTTCAGGTAGCCGATGTTAGGCGGGCTTGGGCTTGCTGAAAACATGAAGCCGCAGTCCACCGGCATTGCTGCTAGCGGTGATCTAATGGCGAGCATGGAGCTTGAAAATACGTAGTTCTAGGAATAATTTACAGTCCGTGATTCCGTTCACAGAAATGGCGTCATTCTTCCGTCCGTTGTTATTGTCCTTCCAAGGTGTGTAGGGTAGGCGTTTCGACGTTCAACAGGTTCCACTGGGAGCTCCTAACAGGCTTCTTGTAGTTCTCCACCACTGAACACAGCAGCTTGTCCTCCTTGCTTCTCGGTAATAAAGTGAACCAGCAAACGGCCAGTGATTCAGACGTGTTGCACCATCATCCAACGGCAGCCAGACGTCATGAATCGTTCACGTGCTCACGGGAAGTCGTCCAATCAGCGTCTCGGATTGTATAACATGATCCTCCGGCTGACCAATCGCTAGTGAGAATTTCGGATGGCTCCATGCACTGGGCACGTGAACAGTCCCCAGAGACTGGCTGTTTACATGTGTGGATAGGGTGATCCTGTTTGTGTTCACACGTGGTCGGCGGAACAGCTGATATGGGATGATGCAAGTGATGACCAAGGCGATTTAAATTAAATACACCTTGAAAACGCCGACTCCTTTATACCTGTTTCACACTGCGTCCTTCACAAGTCTCAAAATATAGCACGAGGGGATGCAACTTGAACACAATTATGGATAATTTTGGTTGACAATAGATCCACAATTAACGTTAGCCTGGCTTGACAAGATACGTTGAAAAAACACAACAATCTAGATAAATGTCCGTTTATGCAGAAACAAAGGGTCGCAAAGACAAAAGGGGTAAGAACAGCTCCCATTGTTGTATTGTTTGTTCTACTGCATAGTTTGTAAGATAATTGTATAAATATGCAAATTGCATACAAGAAAACATGCCCTAGGCTGGTTACTGCATTTTGTACCAGTAGTGGCCAGAAATCGGACATTAAAAAGAAAATTCTCAGAGCCTCATTTTCGGTGCATGATGTGCTTATAATAGAACTTCTTTATAATGTCATTGAGTTTATTTAGGCCACAGCAAGTAAATTCTATGGATGACATCAGCGCACGCATTAATTTTCGCCTGATTTCAGAAAAAAAAACAAGAATTTTTTCTTCTGCAGGGATGGTCAACCTGACGATTAAGTACCAAAATGAACAAATATGTTGTGTTGTATCCTAATAATTGTACTTTTAGAAGTGACACTTGCGAGGTACCCAGGGCTGTAGCTGTAGAAATGAAACTTATTGGATAGTTGTAAAAGTAACACCAATATGGTGAACCACACTAGTGTCACTTTTACCACACCTGTACATGTTTTGAATACAGGAGCTTTATAAATGAATGCCTTGTTGGCTCCGATACCATGTTTTGTCTTTAATTCTTGTTACAACTTTATGGTGCCTACTAGTATTTTTGAAAATGTAGCCATCTTGTTTTTTTTCACCCATCTTGTTTTTTTTTTGCCCTATCGCACTGTTTTTGCAGTCTGCAGAGGATGTCATCCATAAAATTTACTTGCTGTGGCCTTAGTTAAAGATTGTCACAACCTTTTGTCAATTTACCACGGTGGTTAACGAGCCGTGTCTCTTAGGTTTGAAAGATTCGCCCCCTTCTTCTTTTTCTCGGAGCATTTGTTCTTCGTTCTTGAAATATGTATATATAACGTTATAGATTTGTCAATTGATTGTTACTTAAGATGAATTGTGTCTACAGATAAACTGATGATATGTAAGATTTGGAAAAAAACAACAACACTGTCTTATAATTGATAGTCTAGCCTCGGAAAAGAGGTTGCATAAGTTGCCTTTATCTACTATAATTAAACCTTACCAAATAGTTTTACCAAGTAACGAACCAAAATTATGAATTCCCTTGGGTGCAGCATTTGGACGTTACATAAGATCCTTGGATAATGTTTTATTCAATGCAAGGAGCTCCTTGTTCAATGTAACATTTCCTGTACTAAAAACTTTTGTTCGTTCGTTCGTCCCATAGCCTTTAAGGCTATGGGACGAACGAACGAAAGTTTTTAATCATTAATCAGCCGTAGGGGTGGCACAGCATGTTGTGCTGTATCAATTATAGGCATTTTAGTCCCCTGGCGGCGCCTATCTCCTCTCCGGGGCAGTTACGACAAGGAGTTAAATGTTATATCTGTCATCCATTGCCTCAGAAAAAGGGGTAACTACTAACCTTAAATGTTTTTCTGAATTTTTCTTGCTTCTGGAGCTCCAAACAGAACAAGGGGCTATCTTTATGGCACCCGGGTAAATCCGCCTGGAGATTGCCCTGTACCCCAATAGGAAGGCCATTTAATGAAAGCGTCAAACTTGGATATGTAACGCTGGTTCGCCTTTATCCGAGGGTAACTTACATTAATTGCTTGTATGAAAAAAAACATATTTTTAGGGATATGAAGTCGATGGACTCTCATTTCAAATCAGAACATTTTGAAAAAAAAATTGAAAAAAAAACCCCCACACTGTCTGCAGACTTGATACTCCTAACGTTAAATGTGCTGCTTTTAAGGACAATGAATAAAGGTGACCATGGATAAAGATGAACTAGCAATAAAAAAAAAAAAGGGAACCCAACACACTTGTTGTGAAGACTACTAAGCAGAAGGGGTGACCTTAGCCTGATTAAATCTCGCTTATAGCAGCCCGCCAAACATTCGCGGGGCCAGTTACAGCCCTGGACAGCGGAGTTTGTGTTACACAGACTAGGGTGACCTTAGCCTGGATACCAGACCCCAGCCCAACCTTAATGTCCCATAGATATTTTTGACATCGGGCTGGGGTCTGGTATTCAGGCTACAGCTATAGGGTGACTTGGTTTGTTGCCTGAAAACTGGAAACACAGGCATATGCATTCCCTGAGAACATAACCACATCAATGCGGTTCTTTTAACCACATTATGATCCAGTATCACCAGAGGAGAGGAGAGTTCAGCAGGGTTTTGAATGGCCCTGCCCCTTAATCTCCAACCAGATCCACGGTGCGTTATGTATAGTATCAAACTTCCCGTAGGAACTTCTCCGGTGTCCGTTTGACTCCCTTAGCCGGCTACACTCCCTGGCCAGCTTTGATACTATCTTATGGCACCGTAGGATCTGCTTGGAGATTACCCGCCCCTCTCCTAGTACAGTACAACAGAAACGTTTAATATCTGAATTTTAGATCCAAGCAGAGGTTTCGGTTGGTTGGTGGGTGTTGTCGTGGCCACGATTTCATTATGGCGGCTAAGTACCTCCAGACAGAAATTGCTGCCACTTAACTAGTATACCTCCGACACCCCGACCAAATGAAGCCTTAATTTGCTTGGAGAAGGAGAATAAACATGGCTCTTACCCATTGGAACAAAGTATTTGTGCAGTAGCAGTAGCCTGGATTACAGACCCCAGCCTGATCTCAATCAACAATAGCGTTTATCGCGCAGGGTTTCGAAAGAGGGCACAACGAATTTCAGAGATAAAGAACGATTTTTCTTAGTACGCTTTGTGTATTTTGTTGTCTTCTAAGTCATACTTAATTACTTTTATGTATTATGCAATATCTAGATTATAAAAATTTGGCTAAAAATAACGCAACAGTGCCGCAGTGAACAAACCCCGCAGTACTGCACCGGTGCCCCAAGTGCAGTGAGATACCACCTTCAGTTGGCCCATGCAGGCCCTGGAAACAGTCTGGTATCTGAGGCTACAGTAACAGTTTACTAGAGGACAAAGCCCCATGTGTGCACAAACGTGTACTTTACACCCATTCACAATCTCACACATGGCTGGGTCACCCTGACCTATGTCTGCAGGCTTATGCAACTTCAGCAATGTTCATTGTTTGCCATTCCAGGGTCGTTTGGTAAGAATTCTCCTGGCAGACTACTAATCTCCAAGCAGTTCCTACATAAGATAGTATCATAAAGTTGGCCATTTTTTTTTTTTAAAGTGTAGCCATGCAGCTAAGGAGTTCAATTTGCTCCTCAGTCAGCTAACTTCATGACAAAAGTACAATAATGCACTATCTTATGCCACCATAGGATCTGCTTGGAGAATACATGCAGACCAAAGAAATTCCAGTGTTGGTAGAATTTCAGGGCTCAGAAAATAAGAATGTGACATTACATGAAGCTGAGTCGCTGTGTTTGACCATTTTCTGCAGTTTTGAATGAAGAAGGATGCACATTTTAATAAACTATGACACAGTAACCTCTGATGACTTTACTGAGCTGCGCCCAGGAGTTTCTGGCTAGGAATAGGATGGTCCGTGTTAGGCCATGTTGGCTGAGCCAGATTTTGCCAAAGTCTGAGTGAATCCTGAATTGCAAAAATAAATGGGGTCCTTTAAAGAAATAGGAGGATACTATGTTTATTGCGTATTGTCAGGTGTAGGTGTGTTGTTAAACTGTAATGTTACTGATGCCAAAAGTCAACTCCCCAGGGAGCCCACGTGTAGACAAGTGTACTCACAGGTCATTGGCTATTGATAGGTCAGACCTCACAGCCCGATTGGTTGTTGCTACTAAGGAGGTTAAATCTTATTCTAGCCTCCTTGTTGCTACAAAGTCCTGATCTCAAAATGGGTTGGTGTGTTTGCGTTATTCTGCAAACATCACATTTAACGTTACTTCAGACCCAAGACTGAGTGTAGTTATGGCAATATCAAGTTGTGTCTATAAAGCTGGCACCACCCACCAGGAAAAAAACTCACCTGAGTCTATGAGCTCTTCTAGGACATTCTTGTCAGTAATTGATAGGGCCTGAGTGTCCTCTGCATTATTGTTAGGCATCACATGTTAGGTTTTGGCCCCATTTCTGAAACCGGGCTTGGCCAAGATGTTTGCAGAAATGAAAAATATAAGTCTTTACCAAGTAATATACACAAATTATGCTCCAGACTATTTTTTAATGTTCTGTGTGTTTTGTTGCCTTTCTTATCATATTTTTCATCCGAAAGCTACTGGAGTCCAGTCTTGTTAGCACCTGAAGGTCGCACCCCTGCCGTGTTGGCATGGTAGCAACCTTCGGGAGAAGGCTGAAGCTAACAAGACTGGACTCCAGGCTAAACTTGTCCTTGTCTGTCTTATTAAATCTAATAAAAAATGTTCACATGTCACAAAGTGTCACAGATTATCTGGTGAAAAGTACCTGTAAGCTAGACTCTTGATTTTGAAATTCAGGACCTCCTGGTGATGAACAAATTTGGCTTACGATTGTTGATAGTGTAATGGTGCCTACTAGTATATCAGTCTGGCTATGTCAGACTGTAACATTGTTGATACATGTGTACTTGACCACTAAGGAATTATGACCCTTTGCACTTCTTTTGAACAATAGGCCCTTATGTGCATAACTTGCATCTGTGAATGTGCCACCAGCCATAAATTACATAATGCTAGTTCACCTTTATCCCTTGGCTATTCTTTGTCGGATTCCGTTGTTTAAAAAAAACGGGGTATTTGAGGAAATCCGAACGGTGGAGGGTAGTATCATATTGCGATATTGTCAAAATATTGGAGTTTGAAACCATCCATCAACATGATATCCCTTTGCCGCTAGGTACCGTTTTTTCAAACAGATGTATATAGGTTACTCTTTGGATAAAGATGACCTAGTGTTACGTCAAAGTCATATTATGGAACACAAATTAAGGAATTACAGCTTTTCCTCATCAATTATACAAACCAAGTCATAATAAGTATGTCTAATTTGCATCTTATTGTGTACATCTCAACCCCAGTGCACCTAGGTAAAAGTATTTAAATCCATCATTATTTTGTTCCTTGAAAGATATGAACAGACACAATCACACATACTCATGCCAAAAACAGTACCTCCACCTTTTCATGGAGGTAACGCTAGTTCACCTTTACCCGCATGGTAACCTTTATTTGTTGTGTTTATCCACAAGGTATGAAGGTGTATCATGTTGACGGACAGTGGTTTCAAGTTGTAATATGTTCAAACTATTGTAGTTTGAAACTATCGTCCTTCGACATGATACCCCTAAATACCCGTTTTTTTAAAGCAACGGATATAGGTTACCCTGCGGATAAAGGTGAACTAGCATTAACAAAAACAAACACTCAGAAGCTCCCAGCTACAATGTTTATTAGGATGTTATATTTCCATGTCCACTCTATACACTTCTGTAACAGAAGAGACAACAACATAAACATTAAAATAGTTCATCTGTATACCAATGGCTACAGGCATGGCTGGCCTCTAACACCAGAATATTCAAGCTTTTTTCCCCTGAAGCTCAAAAAGCCTGGTAACAAGCCTGTTCACAAAACAACTTCTGTAAAACTTTTCTTTTCCTTCTCCAAGTGTCACTTCACCTAGTACATGTACCTTATGGCAAACTGAATTATTTTCATATACCACAATCTGTAGTTTTAGCCGACATGAGGTAAGGTCCCTCAATCTAAGAACAATCTTCTGTCAACACGTTGGAAAGTGACCAAATATAATTGTTGTTATTCAACAACTCTTCTTCTTTTGTAGTCTTCACACCCCTGAACTTTTCTATAAGCATTTACATTGTACATTGTAATAGTTTGAAAACAACATTAAGTTTCCACAGTAGCGACATGTAACGTCCTGACACGAATTGTTAATATTTTAATATCAAATGTCAAGGAAAAATATCTGATGCAACAGTGGTGTGCTTTGAACCTTGAATGATGAAATATCTTCCAGTCACGGTCACCCTAAGGCTTATTAAGTATACACAGCTGGTGTGTTACGCCGAAGGGCAGTTATACCGGCTACTTAGATACAGATACGTAAAATAGCACTCTGAAACGTTTCTCATTTTTTTTGCACACACAATATATGTATTCAAAGTTAAGAAACCTGGAAAGGTCGCAACATACCAACAAAATATAATCCGACCGATTCGTTCTGATTTGAGATTATACTGAGACCAAGCAGAAACCACAGTGAAAGCGTAGAAAACAATGAGATTTTATAAGTGTAAACGAACAATATAGGCAACAAATTTATTGGTCAAAGAATCATAACACCATTATTGTGATTGCATTAACCATCTTACATCATTGGTCTGAAACGAGGGACATATATATGCATGAACAATTTATCAACGATCTCCAGAAAAGTGAAGAAAAAAGATGCAAAAACTGGGGTTACTTTTCACAATAAAGTCACACCATGTGTTTCATTGCGCAGGCTCTTAAAACCATGAAATCTTAAATGGTTAAAATATTTTCTGTCTGGATGAGCAAACTTCTGTCTAAGGACAGAACGGTCGTCACTGGAGAGAGCCCATGGTTGGGAGATTCAGTCAAATATCTTGAAAATTTAAGATGATTAACGAGAAAGCTGAATTCAAGGGTTCATGGATGGATTGGTGCCGAATACAAATGGATTATATCATTTCACATTAAAGATTTCAGTTTTCAGCTGGATATGCAACATTTAAGTACACACAATATTTGAATTCTACAACAAGTAACTAGTACACAGTGTTGCATCATTCAATCCATACCTTATACTGAACTTGTGTGAATAATATGTTTTAACCTTTGAAAGCCACACCAATTTTATCTGTTGATTTTAGATCTTGAAGGCCAACATGACAGTTGAGACTTTGTTTCTTGGTACAAACAGTTTAAGGGGTGAATATGGTCAGAATCTGATGCAATTTTTCCCAGCCCTCTATTGTCATCTTGACTTCTCTAAATGTTTTTTTTTTCAAGATCCAACTAAATATATGGGTATGGTTGAATCAGTGAAATCATGTTCTCCAAAAAGTTGTGAAATACACTGTTCCAGTGCTGCAATGAAATGTATCACCCCTTTCACAAAATATCGTCATCACCATTTTCTGAAATATACTAGTACCCTTAAACAACTACATGTACCGGTATGCTTATGAAAATACTGTTTAGAAAGAATATAAAACATTGCATGATTTTGTAACCACATATCTGCAACTTTCAAGTGTAAATACTTGCACACATCCCACAATTATGGAACAACCAAATACCATAATCCATAAAAAATTGACAATACTGCAGAAAAATTTGCCACTGAGGTATGGGGCCCAATCTAGACACAGTTTTTCACGATATCTACGAGCCGACAACCTTTCGCTGACAGCTTTTTTTCAGCGTCTAGATGGAACTGCAATATCGCCAAAAAGATATCGGCAGAATTTCTCCCAAAAGGTCCAGAGTATTCGCCTGATAGCTTAGCAGGGGTCCCCTATAGCTTAGTAGGGGTCCCCGACAACTTCCGCGTGCGTGTAGATGCGTCCCGACTTCGGGAGGGCTCGTTAGCATATAACGCCGGCTCATTAGATTATATAGCTGTTTATGACTGCAAGCCCACTGGTGTCCCGCAGCCAACGTTCCAGATCCCTCCCGACATCTGTGGAGATATCGGTAAAAACTGTGTCTAGATTGGGCCTAAGACCACCATATTGAAAACAGGAAATCTAAAGAGATCTACTACTGCAACATAAACCCCCATAAGCACAAAATTCAGATATGCATAACACGATTTTTAAAATGTGGTACGTAGCTAGATGAAGCTCTCTGCCGCTGGGGTAATCGTCTTTCACTGCAACATGTGCCAGATGGTGAGAATATTTGGTGTCCACAAAATTCAAAGAATACCAATTTCAAATCTGTTATCCAAATTTCTAACAGCAGTACACACAAAGCGTGCCTGGATCATTCTATGGAAGCCCCTGGGACACAAGAAGAAGTTTGCAGGATACCATAGTAAACATGTATGTATGTACCAGTCCAGAACAGACGTGGCGAATGTTACCACAGCAAAGATTTGACTTCAAAATAACAAGGTGTAACTACAACAGAAGTTCCAGGTTTAACCATCCAACATGGCCGACACTTCTGTGGGTCACATGAGTGCAAACATGGCATATGCAGGTGTGTTGCAGTTCTAGGGTTACTTCTGGTCGGGGCTGGGTGCAGCGGGGGCCTCGGGTTTCACGATCTGGTAGGTGATCAGGTATTCAGGAAAAGCCTGAAAGGACAAAAAACAGTCATCAGATACTGTAATTATTATAGTCTCACTTTTTTTAATACCATTTGGGGCCAATCTGACTTTCTCAGAAAGGCACTGGCACTTCTCACAAGTATGATTTTTTGACAATTCAATATTTCTGGTGGATAGGGGTAAATTGCCACTGATTGACAGGCTCATTAAATATTTTCTGTGGCAATGCTATTTCTGGTAAAAAAAAAGATATTTTGGGGCATTTTTCACAAGCCACTGTGCAGAAAAGACAACATTTTACCAGGAAAATGGCACTGCAACTATTGTCACCATTCTGTCTGTGATAAATAAAAATGAACAAAAACCCCAGAGGATACATTTGTAGCAAAAACTCCCCAAATGCACATAGAACAATTTGAGTGATCAGGCAACAAGGTCCTGTCACAGTTATCACACACTGATACCAGGAAGTATTATCTATATGACTAAATCTCTGCTCTGCCTAAATATGCTATAGAAAATATTCTATAGCCTAAATATGCTATAGAAAACCAACAACAATGTCTCCCAAATAATTGATGGGAAAAGAAAGAGACAGGAGACAGCCCTGCTGGCAATTTCGGATTACGTTATACTTATATCAAGGTTCTAGCTAGCGTCCTTTGACAGAATTTTGCTGCTGGGGACGGACAAAAATTTTGCCCATTCCGTCCTCTGTGACAGAGAAAAATCGGCATGTAAAGATTCTAATTGAACCAAGCTGAGTCTACCAGCAAAATTTACCCCTCAAAATAGAGGAAATAGCATTTCATGCAGAGGGTCTAGACCTCAAATTTCTCCTGGGGAGCATACTCCTGGAACCCTTAGGATCGTTGCGCCTTCAATAGGATTTCCATTAAAAATCCAGAGGACGGACAAAAATTATAGGCTGGCTAGAACACTACGTTTTATCATTCCCAACAAGTCAGGAAAACACTGACCTGTTCTCCCCTGTAGATGACGTACTCGGCGAAGTTGAGCCCCCCCACGCTGGGCCTGCCGATGACGGAGTGGTGACCCGGCGGTGCGTGGGCCATCTTCATTGCACTGAACTGTAGGAATGCCTTACCCAACGTCACTCTGCAGAATAGCATTTGTCTGGAACATAGGGACAATGTTGTAAGTTCATTCATATTCCCTGAGATTTCATTTTGTGGTATTAGGAAAAGAGCAGGGCCAAAACACCGCCTGCATATGCAGGTTAGTGCAGGTAAAATTGGAGCTGTGCAGGTATCCTGGGTGTCTACATGCACCAAACCTGCACATGTACAGGGTTTTAAACACAAATGTCTCATGATGTAGGGGCATTGATGGATTGTTATTAGCTGCATTGACTGTTACCATCTACTAAGTATAAAAGAAAAAATTGCAACGGTTCCTCAACAATTTTAGTATGATCCACACTTCCTAAATTCAGAGTGGTGCAGAAAAAATTTATCTCTGTGATAAGTTTCCTATTCTAGTACTAGTAATGCACTGCCAGTAAGAGCACTTGTTAGCAGATTTTGTTACGGTTCCATGTAAAGAAGGAAACTGCATTGCACCGTCATAAACTAGAAAATGGCTTGCGCAAACCGCTTAAATGCGTGCCTATATCAGGAAAATTTTTGGAATGGAGAAAAAGCGGTGTGTCTTGGCCAGCTGGTTAGGCAGGTTAGACTGAACAACATTATGAAACCTTTTCAACACTTTCATAAATGGTACTATCGAGTAATGCCATCTATCTGCCATAAGCAGTACTGCAGGTCCTCGTAATTACTTCATGCTGTGCTTCAGTAACTGACCTCTGACAGATGTAAAAGGACCAGTCCTTGTGGATAGGCAGGATTGACTGTACAGCATTTTCATGCCTTTTCAACACTTTCATAAATGGCACTATAGAGTAATGCCATCTATCTACCATGAGTAGTACTGCAGGTCCTCGTAATTACTTCATGCTGTGCTTCAGTAACTGACCTCTGACAGATGTAAAAGGACCAGTCCTTGTGGATAGGCAGGATTGACTGTACAGCATTTTCATGCCTTTTCAGCACTTTCATAAATGGGACTGTCGAGTAACGCCATCTATCTGCCATAAGCAGTACTGCAGGTCCTCGTAATTACTTCATGCTGTGCTTCAGTAACTGACCTCTGACAGATGTAACAGGACCGGTCCTTGTGGATAGGCTGGTTTTACTGTACAGCTTTTTCAAGCCTTTTCAACACTTTCATAAATGGTACAGTACAGTAATGCCATCTATCTACCAAAAGTAGTACTGCAGGTCCTAGCAATTACTTCATGTTGTGCTCCAGTAACTGACCTCTGACAGATGTAACAGGACCGGTCCTTGTGAATAGGGCAGCCTGTGCCTCCACCAATCCCATACACATACTGGTTACTCTTGGATGAGTTCTCTGCAAAGTAGATACCTAGAAAGACACAAAATCAATGAAATGTAATAAATAATCAAATTCATGTGTATCTCCATGTACATGTGTACAATAAAGCTGACCATTTCTTTGAGACACTGGATAGAACACTTATAATATCTGGCAAGTAACAAAAAGCTGTTATATGTATCTCTAACTGTACAGTTTCATCAGGTTGGTACGTCACTGAATAAAGAGATTCTTTTTACACAACTGCTGCAATATTTCCACTGCCTTGTTGGTGACGGTCTATCACCTTCCTCAGGGCAATTCTGAGTGGTTCACATTGTACTGCAGCGCTAGGTGTCGCTGCTTACAGATACGGTCACAAAGTAGTTACACATATACAGTGATTGTTTGCGACATTTACAGTGCTGACCCAAATGTAACGGAGTGTAGAATTCTAATATACGCAAATATAGCAGTTGTTAATTAGATAAATAAAAAGACTTAAAAGACCGAGCAACAAGTTTGTCTATTTCTCAAGAATGCATTCCCTTCACATCTGCTGCAACACATATTTCTGCAGTACAATGTGAACCTGTCAGAATTGCCCTGAAGAAGGTGACAGACGGTCACCAAAACCTTGGTGTAAATAAAGCAGTGGTTGTGTAAAAAGAGTCTCATTATTCTATATGTATTTTTGTTTCATAGAGTTGGACTAAAAGGATACAGAAATGGTGAAGTAATTTATTACTGTCTTACCTGCCCCAAACATGCCGCCGATGTAGGCGTGTCTCTCATCAAAGCCTTTGTTGATGATTGCATTTATGAAGGGTGAACCTGTAAGTCAGATAGATTCATCTAGTCAGTTTTAGACAAACTCAGTACAAAATAAACAGTGCGGTAACCAAACTCATAAATATATGACGAGTGGTATTGTGTGGCGCAATCGCTAAGTTTGGCCCAAGCCCCTGAAATAGTGGGTTCAAAACCGCTGATGTGCCCCATGTTGTGCCCTTGGGAAAGGTACTTTGCACTCACTTCACTCAGGTGTAAATGAGTACCTAGCTTCAGTTAGGGCCGTCCTAGATAGGACGTTAAATGGAGGTCCCGTGTTTGGGGCAGCCACACCTCAACCATGTTAAAGAACTCACCACACTTACAGTCTGGTCTTCGGGTTGACATCTTGAAAAGGTGACAGTCACCTGTTATGTTAACCCTTCCACAAATGTGGTAAAACTAACTTACTAACTAAATAAACATAAACTATTTTAGTTCAGTGGCTTAATCCAATCCATTTTGGTTTCTGTGGTGCATTGAGGCCAGGGCTGTCTCCAGCTTTGAATTTTTCTTATCAAGCAACGGATAGTGAGTGATGTCCCACTTATTGTTTGGGAGCCCTTGTCGTTGATTTTTCTTTTTATATATATGTCATTTCAAGCCTGTCAAAATGCATTTTCAACAGCTTCATGTCATGACGGTTTTTAGGTCAGATAAGGTAAAAAAATATTCCGTCCCAACAAGCAAATTTCCATCCTGGGATGGATGGAGGGACGGGTCCTGGAGACAGCCCTGATTGAGGGGCATACTGTAAATGTATTTAAGTTCGCGGGGATTTAATTTCGCGGTAGCCGGAAAAAGGACTTTCGCAGTGGTTTTAATTTCGCGGTAGCACCATGCACTGTAGTATCTTAATGCCATGGAAAAATGTTCGCGGTGGTTTTAAATTCGCATTGAAGTGGGCCCCCCAAAAACCCGCGAACCTTAAATCCACCGCGAACATTTCTGCATTTACAGTATACTGTAAATGCAGAAATTTTCCCAGTGGTTAAATGTTCGCGGTTTTCGTGGTGGCCACTTCACCACAAACTTAAAACCACCGCAAACATTTTTCCATGGCAGTAAAAGACTACAGTGCATGGTGCTACCACGAAATTAAAACCACTGCGAAAAGTCATTTTTCCTGCTACCATGAAATTAAATCCCCGCAAACTTTTAAATGCATTTACAGTACACACACGTAACAGAGTGACACAGATGACTGTATAAACCCCTCACCATGAAACAGCATCCTCTCATTGGCCTGGTTATGGTTCTCTTCTGACACTTCTTTTCTCCTGTGGACGTACCGGTCCCACAGTCTCTTGTTTCTAACCTTTTGAATCTGGAAAAAATACATATAATTGTGTATATCACATAAATCTACAAATATAACAGTCAGCAAGGTAGAACTAAGTTTCCTAAAATTCACTTGTCCTATAAAAAATTTATTTTCCCGAACCAATGTTTCACTTGCCCAAAATTTATATGACATTTTTGAAATGTCATCCTCACTTCTAGCAATGGAATACTTTTATCGTTGGCTCTATTTATCTGTTTTGACCAATGCTGGATGTCACGACTGTGAAAAGTATCAATATATCAAAATCTCACTCATGGAAAAATGGGATTGCCCGATCAGCATTCTCACTTTTCACATTTTTGTCACTTGCCCAGGACAAATGGGACAACCATGGCCTGTAAAATTGCCCCAATTCAAAAAAGGATAGACTTGACTCCTAGGATCACACAACATAACTGGCAGTACTAGATGCATAGTAAGGAGAGGAGATAAAACCTACCTTGATGACATTATACCTGTTGAAGATACCCCCAGCTTGACCCTGGTCTCTGTGCTGACGAATGGTACTCTGGACCTGCAGCAATGATGTAAATTTACTAAGGGGCTCTCCAAACTAACAACATAACACGAGTTCCACAACCTTATACTTTCACTCAATGGTTTTTGCCTTTGTGACTAATAAAGTGAGTGTTTCTCATTCATCATGCAAATCAGGCCCTCATTTCATTTGCATAATTTATTTCAATCAATGTTCACCTTAACTTGACTGCCAAATGCCCAAGCATGAAATTCCTGTCATTTACCACTATGGAATTATAGTATCTTCTCATTAAATTATGATTAATCATGCAACTTTGGACTTCATTTGCATAGTATAATCATTTCAATGGACAGAATACCAAATATCAATACAATCCATTCAGGCCTTCCAGGGTTATGCTGTCCATCCACAAACATATATAATATATAAATTATAATACAAAATGCAGAAATATTATTCACAGTGGTTTTATAGTAACAATGCTAAACTTTCTTTCAACACTAAGATATCATGTCTTAATAAACCAGAGTACTTCTTTTTGCAGATGCAAGAAAGAGAGGACTCTTACCTCTTCCTCCACTGACTGGTACTCCTTGTCATCTGGACTTAGGTCGGTCAGGATCGTACCATGACTCCCCAGGGCAGGGGTGAGGTACGGATTTAACGTCGTACCTGGAATAAACAACAACAGATATATAGCTGTCAGACACAACAATCACAAAACACTAACATTAACAGTTAAATTAGGCCCTCAAAATGCAGGAAATAGTGCTTCTGAGAAAAAATCCAGTGAAAAAATCCCGGTGACAAGCAATGAGATTAGAATGTACCTGTTCCCCCCAGTATTCTCTCCGACCCCTTGATGAGTTTGTGTGTCTGTGTCCGTACCTGTTCCCCCCAGTATTCTCTCCGCCCCCTTGATGAGTTTGTGTGTCCGTACCTGTTCCCCCCAGTATTCTCTCCGCCCCCTTGATGAGTGTGTGTCTGTGTCCGTACCTGTTCCCCCCAGTATTCTCTCCACCCCCTTGATGAGTTTGTGTCTGTGTCCGTACCTGTTCCCCCCAGTATTCTCTCCGCCCCCTTGATGAGTTTGTGTGTCAGTACCTGTTCCCCCCAGTATTCTCTCCGCCCCCTTGATGAGTTTGTGTCTGTGTCCGTACCTGTTCCCCCCAGTATTCTCTCCACCCCCTTGATGAGTTTGTGTCTGTGTCCGTACCTGTTCCCCCCAGTATTCTCTCCGCCCCCTTGATGAGTTTGTGTGTCCGTACCTGTTCCCCCCAGTATTCTCTCCGCCCCCTTGATGAGTTTGTGTGTCCGTACCTGTTCCCCCCAGTATTCTCTCCGCCCCTTGATGAGTTTGTGTCTGTGTCCGTACCTGTTCCCCCCAGTATTCTCTCCGCCCCCTTGATGAGTTTGTGTGTCCATACCTGTTCCCCCCAGTATTCTCTCCGCCCCCTTGATGAGTTTGTGTCTGTGTCCGTACCTGTTCCCCCCAGTATTCTCTCCGCCCCCTTGATGAGTTTGTGTGTGTGTGTCCGTACCTGTTCCCCCCAGTATTCTCTCTGCCCCCTTGATGAGTTTGTGTGTCCATACCTGTTCCCCCCAGTATTCTCTCCGCCCCCTTGATGAGTTTGTGTCTGTGTCCGTACCTGTTCCCCCCAGTATTCTCTCCGCCCCCTTGATGAGTTTGTGTCTGTGTCCGTACCTGTTCCCCCCAGTATTCTCTCCGCCCCCT
>NC_049982.1:34196326-34206679 GCF_000003815.2 Branchiostoma floridae
AAAAAAGAAGGAAACAGCCACCGAAACCGGCGAGACGGCACGCATGCACAAACGGAATCCACCGACAATATTATACGACAGACATATCCTTAATAGCATTCATGTGCCATTTAATGAGTCCTCTTAAACTCCCAATAAGAAAAATCAGAATTGTCGCTGTAGTAGCCGTCTTAAAAACCTGTATTTTTAGTTTGTTTCAGACTACCTTTTCTCTGTTTTCCATGTAGTTGATGGCGGCTGGTCTGACTGGAGCGCATGGTCTGACTGCAGCGTGACGTGTGGAGTCGGTAGTCAGACTCGGGACCGAAGCTGCACCAATCCGGCACCAGAGCACGGCGGGGCGGATTGTGATGGAGATACTGAGGAGACACAAGAGTGCGACTCGGGAGTTTTCTGTCCAGGTAACTCTAACTTCTATTCTTGTTCATGTATTTGTATTTCTAAGCTGTCATCTTTGATTTATTACATTATCAATGCAAAAGGCAAAGATACACAAGGCACATGCCATTTCGAATCAAATCATCAATGTATTGAAAAGGTTTCATGAAAGCTTTTAAAGCTGCGTAGAAACATTGAGATGATAGACATATCCTTAATAGCATTCATGTGCCATTTAATGAGTCCTCTTAAACTCCCAATAAGAAAAATCAGAATTGTCGCTGTAGTAGCCGTCTTAAAAACCTGTATTTTTAGTTTGTTTCAGACTACCTTTTCTCTGTTTTCCATGTAGTTGATGGCGGCTGGTCTGACTGGAGCGCATGGTCTGACTGCAGCGTGACGTGTGGAGTCGGTAGTCAGACTCGGGACCGAAGCTGCACCAATCCGGCACCAGAGCACGGCGGGGCGGATTGTGATGGAGATACTGAGGAGACACAAGAGTGCGACTCGGGAGTTTTCTGTCCAGGTAACTCTAACTTCTATTCTTGTTCATGTATTTGTATTTCTAAGCTGTCATCTTTGATTTATTACATTATCAATGCAAAAGGCAAAGATACACAAGGCACATGCCATTTCGAATCAAATCATCAATGTATTGAAAAGGTTTCATGAAAGCTTTTAAAGCTGCGTAGAAACATTGAGATGATAGACATATCCTTAATAGCATTCATGTGCCATTTAATGAGTCCTCTTAAACTCCCAATAAGAAAAATCAGAATTGTCGCTGTAGTATCCGTCTTAAAAACCTGTATTTTTAGTTTGTTTCAGACTACCTTTTCTCTGTTTTCCATGTAGTTGATGGCGGCTGGTCTGACTGGAGCGCATGGTCTGACTGCAGCGTGACGTGTGGAGTCGGTAGTCAGACTCGGGACCGAAGCTGCACCAATCCGGCACCAGAGCACGGCGGGGCGGATTGTGATGGAGATACTGAGGAGACACAAGAGTGCGACTCGGGAGTTTTCTGTCCAGGTAACTCTAACTTCTATTCTTGTTCATGTATTTGTATTTCTAAGCTGTCATCTTTGATTTATTACATTATCAATGCAAAAGGCAAAGATACACAAGGCACATGCCATTTCGAATCAAATCATCAATGTATTGAAAAGGTTTCATGAAAGCTTTTAAAGCTGCGTAGAAACATTGAGATGATAGACATATCCTTAATAGCATTCATGTGCCATTTAATGAGTCCTCTTAAACTCCCAATAAGAAAAATCAGAATTGTCGCTGTAGTAGCCGTCTTAAAAACCTGTATTTTTAGTTTGTTTCAGACTACCTTTTCTCTGTTTTCCATGTAGTTGATGGCGGCTGGTCTGACTGGAGCGCATGGTCTGACTGCAGCGTGACGTGTGGAGTCGGTAGTCAGACTCGGGACCGAAGCTGCACCAATCCGGCACCAGAGCACGGCGGGGCGGATTGTGATGGAGATACTGAGGAGACACAAGAGTGCGACTCGGGAGTTTTCTGTCCAGGTAACTCTAACTTCTATTCTTGTTCATGTATTTGTATTTCTAAGCTGTCATCTTTGATTTATTACATTATCAATGCAAAAGGCAAAGATACACAAGGCACATGCCATTTCGAATCAAATCATCAATGTATTGAAAAGGTTTCATGAAAGCTTTTAAAGCTGCGTAGAAACATTGAGATGATAGACATATCCTTAATAGCATTCATGTGCCATTTAATGAGTCCTCTTAAACTCCCGATAAGAAAAATCAGAATTGTCGCTGTAGTAGCCGTCTTAAAAACCTGTATTTTTAGTTTGTTTCAGACTACCTTTTCTCTGTTTTCCATGTAGTTGATGGCGGCTGGTCTGACTGGAGCGCATGGTCTGACTGCAGCGTGACGTGTGGAGTCGGTAGTCAGACTCGGGACCGAAGCTGCACCAATCCGGCACCAGAGCACGGCGGGGCGGATTGTGATGGAGATACTGAGGAGACACAAGAGTGCGACTCGGGAGTTTTCTGTCCAGGTAACTCTAACTTCTATTCTTGTTCATGTATTTGTATTTCTAAGCTGTCATCTTTGATTTATTACATTATCAATGCAAAAGGCAAAGATACACAAGGCACATGCCATTTCGAATCAAATCATCAATGTATTGAAAAGGTTACATGAAAGCTTTTAAAGCTGCGTAGAAACATTGAGATGATAGACATATCCTTAATAGCATTCATGTGCCATTTAATGAGTCCTCTTAAACTCCCGATAAGAAAAATCAGAATTGTCGCTGTAGTAGCCGTCTTAAAAACCTGTATTTTTAGTTTGTTTCAGACTACCTTTTCTCTGTTTTCCATGTAGTTGATGGCGGCTGGTCTGACTGGAGCGCATGGTCTGACTGCAGCGTGACGTGTGGAGTCGGTAGTCAGACTCGGGACCGAAGCTGCACCAATCCGGCACCAGAGCACGGCGGGGCGGATTGTGATGGAGATACTGAGGAGACACAAGAGTGCGACTCGGGAGTTTTCTGTCCAGGTAACTCTAACTTCTATTCTTGTTCATGTATTTGTATTTCTAAGCTGTCATCTTTGATTTATTACATTATCAATGCAAAAGGCAAAGATACACAAGGCACATGCCATTTCGAATCAAATCATCAATGTATTGAAAAGGTTTCATGAAAGCTTTTAAAGCTGCGTAGAAACATTGAGATGATAGACATATCCTTAATAGCATTCATGTGCCATTTAATGAGTCCTCTTAAACTCCCAATAAGAAAAATCAGAATTGTTGCTGTAGTAGCCGTCTTAAAAAGCTGTATTTTTAGTTTGTTTCAGACTACCTTTTCTCTGTTTTCCATGTAGTTGATGGCGGCTGGTCTGACTGGAGCGCATGGTCTGACTGCAGCGTGACGTGTGGAGTCGGTAGTCAGACTCGGGACCGAAGCTGCACCAATCCGGCACCAGAGCACGGCGGGGCGGATTGTGATGGAGATACTGAGGAGACACAAGAGTGCGACTCGGGAGTTTTCTGTCCAGGTAACTCTAACTTCTATTCTTGTTCATGTATTTGTATTTCTAAGCTGTCATCTTTGATTTATTACATTATCAATGCAAAAGGCAAAGATACACAAGGCACATGCCATTTCGAATCAAATCATCAATGTATTGAAAAGGTTTCATGAAAGCTTTTAAAGCTGCGTAGAAACATTGAGATGATAGACATATCCTTAATAGCATTCATGTGCCATTTAATGAGTCCTCTTAAACTCCCAATAAGAAAAATCAGAGTTGTCGCTGTAGTAGCCGTCTTAAAAACCTGTATTTTTAGTTTGTTTCAGACTACCTTTTCTCTGTTTTCCATGTAGTTGATGGCGGCTGGTCTGACTGGAGCGCATGGTCTGACTGCAGCGTGACGTGTGGAGTCGGTAGTCAGACTCGGGACCGAAGCTGCACCAATCCGGCACCAGATCACGGCGGGGCGGATTGTGATGGAGATACTGAGGAGACACAAGAGTGCGACTCGGGAGTTTTCTGTCCAGGTAACTCTAACTTCTATTCTTGTTCATGTATTTGTATTTCTAAGCTGTCATCTTTGATTTATTACATTATCAATGCAAAAGGCAAAGATACACAAGGCACATGCCATTTCGAATCAAATCATCAATGTATTGAAAAGGTTTCATGAAAGCTTTTAAAGCTGCGTAGAAACATTGAGATGATAGACATATCCTTAATAGCATTCATGTGCCATTTAATGAGTCCTCTTAAACTCCCAATAAGAAAAATCAGAATTGTCGCTGTAGTAGCCGTCTTAAAAACCTGTATTTTTAGTTTGTTTCAGACTACCTTTTCTCTGTTTTCCATGTAGTTGATGGCGGCTGGTCTGACTGGAGCGCATGGTCTGACTGCAGCGTGACGTGTGGAGTCGGTAGTCAGACTCGGGACCGAAGCTGCACCAATCCGGCACCAGAGCACGGCGGGGCGGATTGTGATGGAGATACTGAGGAGACACAAGAGTGCGACTCGGGAGTTTTCTGTCCAGGTAACTCTAACTTCTATTCTTGTTCATGTATTTGTATTTCTAAGCTGTCATCTTTGATTTATTACATTATCAATGCAAAAGGCAAAGATACACAAGGCACATGCCATTTCGAATCAAATCATCAATGTATTGAAAAGGTTTCATGAAAGCTTTTAAAGCTGCGTAGAAACATTGAGATGATAGACATATCCTTAATAGCATTCATGTGCCATTTAATGAGTCCTCTTAAACTCCCAATAAGAAAAATCAGAGTTGTCGCTGTAGTAGCCGTCTTAAAAACCTGTATTTTTAGTTTGTTTCAGACTACCTTTTCTCTGTTTTCCATGTAGTTGATGGCGGCTGGTCTGACTGGAGCGCATGGTCTGACTGCAGCGTGACGTGTGGAGTCGGTAGTCAGACTCGGGACCGAAGCTGCACCAATCCGGCACCAGAGCACGGCGGGGCGGATTGTGATGGAGATACTGAGGAGACACAAGAGTGCGACTCGGGAGTTTTCTGTCCAGGTAACTCTAACTTCTATTCTTGTTCATGTATTTGTATTTCTAAGCTGTCATCTTTGATTTATTACATTATCAATGCAAAAGGCAAAGATACACAAGGCACATGCCATTTCGAATCAAATCATCAATGTATTGAAAAGGTTTCATGAAAGCTTTTAAAGCTGCGTAGAAA
The DNA here is from genome assembly GCF_000003815.2 of Branchiostoma floridae. NCBI lineage: Eukaryota > Metazoa > Chordata > Leptocardii > Amphioxiformes > Branchiostomatidae > Branchiostoma > Branchiostoma floridae. The sequence continues at coordinate 34,201,424 of NC_049982.1, forward strand.
CATTGAGATGATAGACATATCCTTAATAGCATTCATGTGCCATTTAATGAGTCCTCTTAAACTCCCAATAAGAAAAATCAGAATTGTCGCTGTAGTAGCCGTCTTAAAAACCTGTATTTTTAGTTTGTTTCAGACTACCTTTTCTCTGTTTTCCATGTAGTTGATGGCGGCTGGTCTGACTGGAGCGCATGGTCTGACTGCAGCGTGACGTGTGGAGTCGGTAGTCAGACTCGGGACCGAAGCTGCACCAATCCGGCACCAGAGCACGGCGGGGCGGATTGTGATGGAGATACTGAGGAGACACAAGAGTGCGACTCGGGAGTTTTCTGTCCAGGTAACTCTAACTTCTATTCTTGTTCATGTATTTGTATTTCTAAGCTGTCATCTTTGATTTATTACATTATCAATGCAAAAGGCAAAGATACACAAGGCACATGCCATTTCGAATCAAATCATCAATGTATTGAAAAGGTTTCATGAAAGCTTTTAAAGCTGCGTAGAAACATTGAGATGATAGACATATCCTTAATAGCATTCATGTGCCATTTAATGAGTCCTCTTAAACTCCCAATAAGAAAAATCAGAGTTGTCGCTGTAGTAGCCGTCTTAAAAACCTGTATTTTTAGTTTGTTTCAGACTACCTTTTCTCTGTTTTCCATGTAGTTGATGGCGGCTGGTCTGACTGGAGCGCATGGTCTGACTGCAGCGTGACGTGTGGAGTCGGTAGTCAGACTCGGGACCGAAGCTGCACCAATCCGGCACCAGATCACGGCGGGGCGGATTGTGATGGAGATACTGAGGAGACACAAGAGTGCGACTCGGGAGTTTTCTGTCCAGGTAACTCTAACTTCTATTCTTGTTCATGTATTTGTATTTCTAAGCTGTCATCTTTGATTTATTACAATATCAATGCAAAAGGCAAAGATACACAAGGCACATGCCATTTCGAATCAAATCATCAATGTATTGAAAAGGTTTCATGAAAGCTTTAAAAGCTGCGTAGAAACATTGAGATGATAGACATATCCTTAATAGCATTCATGTGCCATTTAATGAGTCCTCTTAAACTCCCGATAAGAAAAATCAGAATTGTCGCTGTAGTAGCCGTCTTAAAAACCTGTATTTTTAGTTTGTTTCAGACTACCTTTTCTCTGTTTTCCATGTAGTTGATGGCGGCTGGTCTGACTGGAGCGCATGGTCTGACTGCAGCGTGACGTGTGGAGTCGGTAGTCAGACTCGGGACCGAAGCTGCACCAATCCGGCACCAGAGCACGGCGGGGCGGATTGTGATGGAGATACTGAGGAGACACAAGAGTGCGACTCGGGAGTTTTCTGTCCAGGTAACTCTAACTTCTATTCTTGTTCATGTATTTGTATTTCTAAGCTGTCATCTTTGATTTATTACATTATCAATGCAAAAGGCAAAGATACACAAGGCACATGCCATTTCGAATCAAATCATCAATGTATTGAAAAGGTTTCATGAAAGCTTTTAAAGCTGCGTAGAAACATTGAGATGATAGACATATCCTTAATAGCATTCATGTGCCATTTAATGAGTCCTCTTAAACTCCCGATAAGAAAAATCAGAATTGTCGCTGTAGTAGCCGTCTTAAAAACCTGTATTTTTAGTTTGTTTCAGACTACCTTTTCTCTGTTTTCCATGTAGTTGATGGCGGCTGGTCTGACTGGAGCGCATGGTCTGACTGCAGCGTGACGTGTGGAGTCGGTAGTCAGACTCGGGACCGAAGCTGCACCAATCCGGCACCAGAGCACGGCGGGGCGGATTGTGATGGAGATACTGAGGAGACACAAGAGTGCGACTCGGGAGTTTTCTGTCCAGGTAACTCTAACTTCTAGTCTTGTTCATGTATTTGTATTTCTAAGCTGTCATCTTTGATTTATTACTTTATCAATGCAAAAGGCAAAGATACACAAGGCACATGCCATTTCGAATCAAATCATCAATGTATTGAAAAGTATTCATGAAAGCTTTTAAAGCTGCGTAGAAACATTGAGATGATAGACATATCCTTAATAGCATTCATGTGCCATTTAATGAGTCCTCTTAAACTCCCAATAAGAAAAATCAGAATTGTCGCTGTAGTAGCCGTCTTAAAAACCTGTATTTTTAGTTTGTTTCAGACTACCTTTTCTCTGTTTTCCATGTAGTTGATGGCGGCTGGTCTGACTGGAGCGCATGGTCTGACTGCAGCGTGACGTGTGGAGTCGGTAGTCAGACTCGGGACCGAAGCTGCACCAATCCGGCACCAGAGCACGGCGGGGCGGATTGTGATGGAGATACTGAGGAGACACAAGAGTGCGACTCGGGAGTTTTCTGTCCAGGTAACTCTAACTTCTATTCTTGTTCATGTATTTGTATTTCTAAGCTGTCATCTTTGATTTATTACATTATCAATGCAAAAGGCAAAGATACACAAGGCACATGCCATTTCGAATCAAATCATCAATGTATTGAAAAGGTTTCATGAAAGCTTTTAAAGCTGCGTAGAAACATTGAGATGATAGACATATCCTTAATAGCATTCATGTGCCATTTAATGAGTCCTCTTAAACTCCCGATAAGAAAAATCAGAATTGTCGCTGTAGTAGCCGTCTTAAAAACCTGTATTTTTAGTTTGTTTCAGACTACCTTTTCTCTGTTTTCCATGTAGTTGATGGCGGCTGGTCTGACTGGAGCGCATGGTCTGACTGCAGCGTGACGTGTGGAGTCGGTAGTCAGACTCGGGACCGAAGCTGCACCAATCCGGCACCAGAGCACGGCGGGGCGGATTGTGATGGAGATACTGAGGAGACACAAGAGTGCGACTCGGGAGTTTTCTGTCCAGGTAACTCTAACTTCTATTCTTGTTCATGTATTTGTATTTCTAAGCTGTCATCTTTGATTTATTACATTATCAATGCAAAAGGCAAAGATACACAAGGCACATGCCATTTCGAATCAAATCATCAATGTATTGAAAAGGTTTCATGAAAGCTTTTAAAGCTGCGTAGAAACATTGAGATGATAGACATATCCTTAATAGCATTCATGTGCCATTTAATGAGTCCTCTTAAACTCCCAATAAGAAAAATCAGAATTGTCGCTGTAGTATCCGTCTTAAAAACCTGTATTTTTAGTTTGTTTCAGACTACCTTTTCTCTGTTTTCCATGTAGTTGATGGCGGCTGGTCTGACTGGAGCGCATGGTCTGACTGCAGCGTGACGTGTGGAGTCGGTAGTCAGACTCGGGACCGAAGCTGCACCAATCCGGCACCAGAGCACGGCGGGGCGGATTGTGATGGAGATACTGAGGAGACACAAGAGTGCGACTCGGGAGTTTTCTGTCCAGGTAACTCTAACTTCTATTCTTGTTCATGTATTTGTATTTCTAAGCTGTCATCTTTGATTTATTACATTATCAATGCAAAAGGCAAAGATACACAAGGCACATGCCATTTCGAATCAAATCATCAATGTATTGAAAAGGTTTCATGAAAGCTTTTAAAGCTGCGTAGAAACATTGAGATGATAGACATATCCTTAATAGCATTCATGTGCCATTTAATGAGTCCTCTTAAACTCCCAATAAGAAAAATCAGAATTGTTGCTGTAGTAGCCGTCTTAAAAAGCTGTATTTTTAGTTTGTTTCAGACTACCTTTTCTCTGTTTTCCATGTAGTTGATGGCGGCTGGTCTGACTGGAGCGCATGGTCTGACTGCAGCGTGACGTGTGGAGTCGGTAGTCAGACTCGGGACCGAAGCTGCACCAATCCGGCACCAGAGCACGGCGGGGCGGATTGTGATGGAGATACTGAGGAGACACAAGAGTGCGACTCGGGAGTTTTCTGTCCAGGTAACTCTAACTTCTATTCTTGTTCATGTATTTGTATTTCTAAGCTGTCATCTTTGATTTATTACATTATCAATGCAAAAGGCAAAGATACACAAGGCACATGCCATTTCGAATCAAATCATCAATGTATTGAAAAGGTTTCATGAAAGCTTTTAAAGCTGCGTAGAAACATTGAGATGATAGACATATCCTTAATAGCATTCATGTGCCATTTAATGAGTCCTCTTAAACTCCCAATAAGAAAAATCAGAGTTGTCGCTGTAGTAGCCGTCTTAAAAACCTGTATTTTTAGTTTGTTTCAGACTACCTTTTCTCTGTTTTCCAAGTAGTTGATGGCGGCTGGTCTGACTGGAGCGCATGGTCTGACTGCAGCGTGACGTGTGGAGTCGGTAGTCAGACTCGGGACCGAAGCTGCACCAATCCGGCACCAGAGCACGGCGGGGCGGATTGTGATGGAGATACTGAGGAGACACAAGAGTGCGACTCGGGAGTTTTCTGTCCAGGTAACTCTAACTTCTAGTCTTGTTCAAGGATTTGTATTTCTAAGCTGTCATCTTTGATTTATTACATTATCAATGCAAAAGGCAAAGATACACAAGGCACATGCCATTTCGAATCAAATCATCAATGTATTGAAAAGGTTTCATGAAAGCTTTTAAAGCTGCGTAGAAACATTGAGATGATAGACATATCCTTAATAGCATTCATGTGCCATTTAATGAGTCCTCTTAAACTCCCAATAAGAAAAATCAGAATTGTCGCTGTAGTTAGCCGTCTTAAAAACCTGTATTTTTAGTTTGTTTCAGACTACCTTTTCTCTGTTTTCCATGTAGTTGATGGCGGCTGGTCTGACTGGAGCGCATGGTCTGACTGCAGCGTGACGTGTGGAGTCGGTAGTCAGACTCGGGACCGAAGCTGCACCAATCCGGCACCAGAGCACGGCGGGGCGGAGTGTGATGGAGATACTGAGGAGACACAAGAGTGCGACTCGGGAGTTTTCTGTCCAGGTAACTCTAACTTCTATTCTTGTTCATGTATTTGTATTTCTAAGCTGTCATCTTTGATTTAAGACATTATGAAAGGAAAAGGCAAAGATACATAAGGCTCATGCCATTTCGAATTAAATAATCAATGTATTGAATAGTGTTCATGAAAGGTTTTAAATCTGCATAACAACATTGAGATGATAGACATATTATTATTAGCCTTCCTGTGTCATTTAATGAGACCTCTTTAACTCCCAATAAGAAAAATCAGAATTGTCGCTGTAGTAGCCGTCTTAAAAACCTGTATTTTTAGTTTGTTTCAGACTACCTTTTCTCTGTTTTCCATGTAGTTGATGGCGGCTGGTCTGACTGGAGCGCATGGTCTGACTGTCCTTAGGAAATTGCACCTGCAAAG
>NC_049982.1:34206779-34207990 GCF_000003815.2 Branchiostoma floridae
GCAAGTACATCATAGGGTTAACATATTTCCCATTTTGGTACTTTCTCATCATCTGACCCGAACCCAAAGAAGAACGAAATTGGTTTTTGTTTTTCTAAACTCAGGCAAAAATTAAATGACCGCTCTGATGTCATCCATAAAATCTACTTGCTGTGGCCTTAGTTCTGTGATAGATGCTTCTTTTGTGGGCCAGTGTTAAAACTATTTCTACTGAGCCTGCTGTGCTGGGGTTGGCTCATCTTCTGGGACAAAGTCCTGAATCTTCCTCTGGGCCTGGCGCAGGTACTGCTGCTGTTTGTAGTAGATACGCAGAACTCCTTTTATGACCACAAAAGCAATCCCACCCTGGTTGTGAAGAAGAAGAAAAAAAAAAATGAAGGATCATTCGTAACACTGCATGAAAAGCAGAGTTTCCGGGTAAGAAACTCCTGCACATGCACCCGGAAAACTCTACATTTCTGGCGATTTACGAGACATGTCGAAAAGGACACGCTGCCTGTCTGGGCCATTTCCACAAATGCCCGGAAATGAACCATATTCCTGTATATGACCCGGACATTGCAAGTTTCACGGGTGTGTCAGTAGCCAAAAATTCCCAGAAATTCTTTTTTCATCCAGTATAATCTTTTGAGTGTTTTTGGTAATGCCGCAGGAGAGGAGCCATTTAATAACTGGAGTTATATCTCCTTGGTTTCCTTTTATGACCACAAATGCAATCCCACCCTAGTTGTAAAGAAGAAGAAAAACTAAAGGATCATTCTCATATTTCTTAGTGTTTTTGGCAATACCTCAGGAGAGGAGCCATTTCACAACTGGCATAGATCTCCTTGGTTTAACACAGCCAATTTTTATGCTCAGGCCGAATGATGTATCAAGGTTAAATAAAGGTTGAAAATGCCTGAATTGAACTCGAGATGTTTACTATCAACAACAACATTCAATTTTTTCTTAATATCAATTGCAATAGAAGTCATTATTGAGTTCAAAGCATGTCTCACCAAGATGGTTCTCTGTAGGTTGGAGTCCACAGTACTGAACATCAGCTTGCCCCAGAGTGTGGCGATAGAAGGAAACAGCAGGGCGCTACAGAGGAGCCTGGTGGCGGAGACGGGGTCGGACAGAGGTGCGGGCTCGGCTGGGGCTCGTGGTACCTGTCAGAGGGGAGGGGGGCGGAGATATGTGATATACATATACATGAGGTATTGGCCATC
>NC_049982.1:34208090-34208161 GCF_000003815.2 Branchiostoma floridae
GTCATCCATGACCGATATATTGTGTTTATATCATCATACGTTAAGAAAAATTATCATATTGCCAGGCGCCG
>NC_049982.1:34211528-34213634 GCF_000003815.2 Branchiostoma floridae
TCGCTACTCTAGTGAGAGGCGCATGTGGTATATTGAGTGGAAAATACTCGTAATTTGGTAAAAGCAATGCCTCTTTTAAGAATAATAATTAACGCTACCTTTCCGTTTGCACCTATACATTCCAAAAATTGTATCTGCTATATGTAAGTTTTAACCAGGAGCAAATGTTGCTTATCTTGGTTAAACTCAACACGTTAACACAGCAGGGGCTATTCAGGCGAAGCTGCTGCGTTAGTGAGGGCGCATGTGGTATATTGAGCGGAAAATAATGCCTCTTCTTCAAATAATGATTAACGCTACCTTTCCGACATCTTTTTTCCACCTATACATAAAAGGGGGGAGGTTTGCTTAAACCTCCCCCCTTTTATGTAAAGTCAGCTCAAATGTAACGGAAAGACATCGGAAAGATTGTATCTGTTATATGTAGCTTTCACAAAGGAGATTTACTTTTCTTGGTTAACTTAACACGCAAACACTATTCATTTGAAGCCGCTGCTTTAGTGAACGGCGCATGTGGTATATTGAGCGGAAAATACTCTTAATTTGGTAAAAGCAATGCCTCTTCTTCAAATAATAATTAACGCTACCTTTCCGACATCTTTTTTCCACCTATACATAAAAGGGGGGAGGTTTGCTTAAACCTCCCCCCTTTTATGTAAAGTCAGCTCAAATGTAACGGAAAGACATCGGAAAGATTGTATCTTTTATATGTAGCTTTCACACAGGACGAGATTTGCTTTTCTTTGTTAAACTTAACACGCAAACACAGCAGGAGCTATTCATTTGAAGCCGCTGCTTTAGTAAGCGACGCATGTGGTATATTGAGCGGAAAATACTCTTAATTTGGTAAAAGTAATGCCTCTTCTTCAAGTAATGATTAACGCTACTTTTCCGACACCTTTTTTCCACCTATACATAAAAGGGGGGAGGTTTGCTTAAACCTCCCCCCTTTTATGTAAAGTCAGCTCAAATGTAACGGAAAGACATCGGAAAGATTGTATCTGTTATATGTAGCTTTCACAAAGGAGATTTGCTTTTCTTGGTTAAAATTAACACGCAAACACTATTCATTTGAAGCCGCTGCTTAAGTGAACGGCGCATGTGGTATATTGAGCGGAAAATACTCTTAATTTGGTAAAAGCAATGCCTCTTCTTCAAGTAATGATTAACGCTACCTTTCCGACATCTTTTTTCCGCCTATACATAAAAGGGGGGAGGTTTGCTTAAACCTCCCCCCTTTTATGTAAAGTCAGCTCAAATGTAACGGAAAGATATCGGAAAGATTGTATCTGTTATATGTAGCTTTCACACAGGATATTTACTTTTCTTGGTTAAACTAAACACGCAAACACAGCAGGAGCTATTCATTTGAAGCCGCTGCTTTATTGAACGGCGCATGTGGTATATTGAGCGGAAAATACTCTTAATTTGGTAAAAGCAATGCCTCTTCTTAGAAATAAACGCTACCATACCTATACATAAAAGGGGGAGGTCTCCATAGACCTATACTGATAAGAGTATGTAAAATGAGATCAATTGTAACGGAAGGGCAATGAAAATATATCATCTCCTATTGGTAATTTCCACCTTAGAGAACCACGAAAATAAAAAAAAGGCGAAGGTTAACTGATTGTATGTGAACGTATGGTCGGTTCAAAGCCTGTAGATCTTTCAGGGGAATGAGCAACACCTGCCTGACCTGAATCTACGTGTTACGGCGTCATGCGTCAGCAGAAAGGATTGCTTTGTACAGTGTGCAGTCCATGTTAGAGTTAATCCAAACATTATTACTGTTCACATTCCTTCAAATTTATTGAATATGTACAACTATAACTTAGGATTGAATAGCAACACACTTGTCCCAGCAGAAGGGAATTTGTCATTATGTCTTGAATAAAGGATGTATGTATTATAAAGGAATTTGTTGCTTAAATGGGTCAGTTTGTGTAGGCTATATGATAATAACGTTAATGCCCCGCCATATACTCGGTGTATGTGGTGAGATAATCCCTGGTCAGGTGCGATAACCACCTCATAAACCACCTCGTTCGCTACGCTCACTCGGTGGTTTATTCGGTGGTTATCGCACCTGACCGGGGATTATCT
>NC_049982.1:34214662-34244393 GCF_000003815.2 Branchiostoma floridae
GTATGATGATGTTATAATTACCTGTGCAAACCTCATGAGCATGTTGTCACGAGGGATGCGCACTTGGTCAAACCTGACAAAGCCGTTGTCCCCGTCATTGCAGCCATATTTGGGACCAATGTCCCCAACAGTGATACCTGATCATGATGCAACACAGCAATAAAGGTTTGATGGCATGGCATGTATAGTTGAAAGGCTGAGATAGGAAATGTATATGGGAGAAATTGAGTCAGGGAACTCAGCCAATTGTTGATGCTTATGATCAAGAGGCTAGTAACTTTCCCTTAAACAACCGGAGGATAAGTAATATATAATTCCCCAAATGATTGTAAAAGCCTCCAATGATTGTAAGAAACTTATCCCATACTACAACTCCTGTATTAGTTAGATAAGCCTTACGTTAAGTTATAGCACTGTAGTTATGTAGATGCCATACTTTGTACCTCGTACAATTGTTGTGCAATAAAGTTATGATTATAATCTGATTGGACAGTGCTAACATTTTAGGAATGTATAGCAGTGGGCCTGATATGAGAGTATAAAACATCTTTCTTCATAAAGAATCTTCTTTTTTTACCACATACACTTATTTTGTTTACTATTAATTCATGAGTACAAAGCTTTGTATTTCAGATCTACTAAAGGTAACAGCCAGACCACCCAACAGCCAATATTTCAGAAGTTGAGAAAATATGACCATTCTAACATCCCAATCTTGTATTCAAATTTTCCACAATGCCACACTTGAAGTGCATTTGAAGTACTCTATGAGAGCCAGACTGAGACTGTGATAACAGTAGAACCCTATACGTGTATGTGATAACCCAAGTTGTGCACCAGTCTGGAACACCTGTATGCATATAGAACACTATCATGTCCTATATCATATAGGTACAATCATCATGTCAACAGAAAAGCATACCTGGTAAGGGTTTGTGGTTTTCCAGACTTCTAAGCTGCATGATGAACATGTGAGGTCCCATACACTGGCCCTGGGTATACAGCTGGGCCATCACCACTCCATGGGTGACAGTCAAACCCACTAGGAGAAAGTTAGAGTAGGGTTAAAACTGTGAGCTTCGAAATTATGTAGATAACATCAACTTGATCTTGAAATCAGAGGGCTGGGAGCTAGCTAGCTTCAAGCCCTGCCTTCATAGGAAAACTTACCTTCCACTGTTGTGTAAAAAGGTCAACAAATAAATATGTTATTAACAAAGACACTGCCTAGATTCACCATGTTTCAATAGGAACTCACTAATGCCAACATGTAAAAAATACAATTGATGCATAACATACCTTCCACTGTTGTGCAAAAGCTCAATAAATAAATATAACTGTAATAAAAAAAAACACTGCCTAAATTTTGATGCTTAAACAGGATATCACTAACTGCCAACAAGCCAAGGTACAATTTATGGCATAACAATACTAAATGTTTTTTAAAAATGTGTAAAACACTGACACTCAGCTGGATCCTTAAACCCGCTTTTGAATATTAAATGATCGACTTACATCCACCAGGCCACCATTTTGTTGCGGTGAGAGTCGGGGAGTGCACGACAAACTCCTGCGTGCTGGGGTCATAGGTCGCTGTGGTCTCCAGTCCTCTCAGAAAAGTTCCTGAAGATTTGATAAAAACCTACTATATAATTCAACACTGGAAAGGTGACATAGACATGTAAAGCAAGAAAATACATACGCAAGACGAAACAGAGCAAATGTGTTTACCTCCCATGTTTACCTTCCATGAAGGTAAACATAACTATTCGTAACAATTATAATAAAGTTACATGAGTGCAAACATCTAGGTATAACAGTACACAATTTAATACGCACATGATTTGGCCCTAACCCAGTGACCCTTAGCAGAACCTAAATCCTATCCCTAGTCCTAAGCCAGAACCATGAACCTTAGACAATCCAATTCAACCCTAACACTTGAATGCAAACCCTAATCCTAAACCATAACTCTAACCTTAACCATTAAACTAACCCAAACCCAAACCTTTACGCTAACCCTAACCATAACTATAACATGATCCATCACTAATCATAAATGCTAAAATCATAACCATGTTACAAAACCTCTGTACCTGTACCTGTAATATACCTGTACCAGGTCCTGTAACTGTACCTAAATCTTTAATGTATTTCTACCTGATTTGATGTTTGCATTGCACATCTCTATCAATTTACTTACCATGGCCCATCTCCGTCTGTAGGTATGACCCCAGGATACTAAAGTTCTCCGCAAGTTTTAACCACTTTGCCCTCTGCCTCTCGTCTCCCTGCTGCTGTAGTGTTATGGTGAACATTGTGCAATGTAGATTCATTGCAATGGCTCTGTAGTCCAACCCACATCTCCTGTATGAAACAACAGAAAAAAATGAGTTAGGGACATATAGCAAGTACATTTTATGGATGACATCAGCGCGCGCATTAATTTTTGCCTGATTTCAGAAAAAAAACAAGATTTTTTCTTCTTCTGCAGGGATGGTCAACATGACGATAAGTACCAAAATGAGCAAAATAAAATATATTGTGTTATAGCCTATTAATTGTACTGGTAGAAGTGACACTTGCGAGGTACCCAGGACTGTAGTTGTAGAAATTAAACTTGGATAAAATTGGATAGTTGTAAAAGTGACACCAATATGGAAGCTATGAGTGTGGTTACCAACTTTGTTGGTGATGACAGTCTACCACACTAGTGTCACTTTTACCACACCAGTACATGTCTTAAATACAGGAATGAATGCCTTGTTGGCTCTGATATCATGTTGTCCCTTTAATTCTTTTTACAACAGTCATCACAACTTTATGGTGCCTATTTTTGAAAATGTAGCCAATAGGCCCATCTTGTTTTTTTTCACCCTATTGCACTATTTTTGCAGTCTGCAGAGGATGTCATCCATAAAATTTACTTGCTGTGGCCTTATCATAAAATTTAGCAAAATACCATTGAAGCTAAAGAATGGGATTATCATAGCAAATATAAAACCCATATCATAGTCTCACTCTAGTCTCTTTCTAAAGTAACCTTGCTGAACTCAGTGAAAGATAATTTTTTTTTAATATATGTTTATTAAGCTTAGACATCCAGGTAAACAATAATGAAATACATTTTGTACAGTTCAATTTCTACGACTGGATAAAAAAACAAAGATTTACTTCCGGACATTTTGTGTGACGTCCATCTATCCTCTTCGAATTGTTTCTGCCAGTTCATTCTCTTGACATTGAAAAAAGAGTGATGGATGTCACTTGAAAGGTAGAGAAGTAAATCTCCATATTTCATTCAGTTGCAGAGAATTGAATTGCATTTGAATAAGTTTTCTTTGTACAAGAAAAAAAGAAGGCATTATTTGTAGAAATAGAAAAAGAGATATTGTACAAAAAAAATAGTTTGCTTTCTAGAACTGTAGCAACTCCATGGTCTATTTGAAGTTCTTTTCCTATTTATCTATGTGATAATCTCATATAACCGACTTTGGCAAAAACTTTCAGCACCTTTTGAATTTTGAAATGTTTAAAAAGTGATTACTTGAATTATAGAGAAAGTACTTACGTCATGTAGTCATCCATGTCTTTGACAATTAGTCCAAGCTCTTTGGCCTTCTTGGCTGCCATAAGAGACTTCTTCAACATGGTGACATACTGTTCTTCTCTGGACAGGTAGTTGAGATCCTCATGCGCATAGTCAGGGTCCATCAGCGCTAAAGACTCTAGAGATGTTAAAGGAAAAAAAAATGACAGTCCCACTGTTTTGACCTCCTTGTCCAACTTTCTTTATCTATTTTTTTTTTTTTGATTCTCCTGTCGATTTGACAGATGAGCAAGCAGACAGGCATTTTGCCAGTGGGTTCAGCAACCTGTTTGCCTGACCTGCACATGACTTTTTATGGTGAAGGAGGGGTGTGCAATTCCTTCTCCACCCTCTCGTCTACTGGAGCACTAAGTCTCACAGGGACAGAATTGTATGACACGTGTGAGGCGGCTCCACAGATCCAGCTTTGTTGTTCGGAGTATCCGTCTCCTAGGAGGTTCCTCCTACCCGACTCGTATATGGCGGGTGCGTCATGCCCGGACATGCCCCTAAGGCCTGTCTCAGCCACATAGCCACAAAGGCCTACCACTGCATGCCACTAGCCGCAGCTTGGTACTCACTTACACCTGAGTTAACTTAAGTGAGGAAAGTCGTGTAGAGTGCCTTAATTCCCAAGGGCACAAGATCGGTGACACGGCAGCAGGATTCGAACTCAGGATCTCTTGGGCCTGAGCCTAAAGCGCTGTCGATTGCGCAATGGGATCTCACTCAATACACTGTATGACTCTACTACTACTACTACTACGGTATTCTTTATAGCCTTATAACCGCCTTTTAGCATAAAACAACATCATCTTCACAGCACAGCAGCTGGTTATATTAACGCTGAACGACTTGTCTAATATTGGCACTAACTGCAGCTGCTGTTTAAAGAAAATTTAGCAGCTTTTATCCACTTGGTTCAAAGCTACTGAAATTTTCGCTGTGGTTTTTGATGTTTGCAGTTTTCGCGTTGCCAATTCACAGCGAACTTAAAACCACTGCGAACATTTTTCCATGTCAGTAAGAGCTTACAGTGCATGGTGCTACTGCGAAGTTAAAACCGCCGCAAACAGAGTCTGCCGCAGAGCTCCAGGAGAGTGAGGTGCAACGACTTAACGAGGCTTTACAGGAGGAACGTCGAGAGAGAGTTAAAGCGATTCTTCTGACCGAGAGGTATTCAATGAAGGCAGATGTGATAATAAGGGGCATTCCTTATAGGAAGGAGGAAGACTGCGGCCAAGTTTTTGCAGACTTCTTGACTAACGAACTTGGCTTCGATGTTACTTTGGATATGCCAACTGTTGCCATTCATCGCCTGGCTAAACCGTCTTCTACCAGGCCAGATCCACCATTACTGGTTCGCTTTGTCAGTTTTCACGACAAGGATAGGGTACTACAGGCCGGAAGGAAGATTCGTGGTAGCAAGTTTGTGGTACACGAGCACCTGCCTCCCGCCCTACAAGCCGCACGATCTAAACTCATTCCCGAGAGAAACACAGAAATCGACAAGGCCAAGAACAGCAACACAAAGGTGAGCGTATCGATCTGGGTCCCACCCAAAAGTACTTTTGCTGTTTTGATGGTAGACAGGAAGGAGAGAAAGCGAGTAGATGCTGTGGACTGTGTCTTGAAGTAGTACGATTGTGATATGATTATGTTCACAGGATACATTGTACTTTCTGTTGTGAAATATCTCGATTCCAATGTGCAACTAGTATTGGTGTCATTTAAAAGGACGCTGTAGTCTACTCTCATACAACGGTTACACTGCTACATATTTTGCTCTCATGATACTTGTCGTTCAGTCTGTGCAGATGGTACAAGTGCACATCTGTTGTTGTTGTTTTGGAATGTTCCGAAGAATTCCCGACATGTGCGAATAATTTGCCTGAGGTGTTGATATGAGCTGGAAATCAGAAATATGTTGTGAACCCTCTTGTTTTAAATATTATTGAGATGTGTTAAAAGGAGACATTGTAACAGGTTATCTCTTCTGATACAGTGGGGAAAAGCCACATACATGCATTTTGTTATGATACTTGCTGTTCCATGTGGGCAGCTGGCAGGTGCTTGTGGAATTTACATTAAAATGCGGTTGCTCTTTGAACACGTGTCCGAAGAGAATTTCTTGACAGCTGCGAGCAACAATTTGTTTGATTTCTGACCATTTTATGTATGGTTATTCTTTATGTTCTGAACTGGACCAATTCTTAATCTGGTTTTGCTAATGACTTACTCTTAGTTTTTTGAGTTGGACCAATTGTTATATTTCTGTTTCATCTATTTATAGTTTAGAGTTCTGTTTTTGTTTAATAGGAGTGATGAACTGTACCATTTCGTTTGTTAATTTGGCTAAGTATTTTTGTGGGGTAAACGAGAATGACAATAATGATGGATTGAGCGAATGAGCCACCAACCTTTATCAACTTACTTTGTGTTTTGTTGACGTTAAGTTGCCGTATGCTTTACCTTACTTGATGTTGTGTTGTATATTATTTCTATTATGTTTGCATGGCATAGTGCTGTATGTCTGTACATGTTTTAGATCATATGTTGATTCGTTTAGTACGATTCATTTTCGTTTATGCAACCCCAATTGCCGCCTTCATAGACATATTTTTCTTTTTGCTTTAATCTTACCTTATTACTTGTGCTTCGCCTTCTGTGATCGCCCAGAGTATTTTCTTACTTCTCGTTCTTTGCTCGGTCCCCATGGTGTTACCAAAGCTTAGTATTTGCAGTTACAACTGCAATGGAATGGGCGATCATAGAAAGCGAAATCAAATATTTACATGGTTAAAAGATAAAAGTTATAAAATATATTGCATACAGGAGACTCACTCTACCCCTGTGAATGAAGAAAGATGGAGGTCAGAATGGGGGGGCCCGATTTTATTTAATCACGGTTCTAGTAACAGCAGAGGTTTGATGGTTTTATTTCAGGAAAATGTTCTTTATACTGTCCATCAGACACTGAGAGATGACTCAGGGCGATGGATTATATTAGATGTTACAATTGATTCCTTTCGGTTTTGTTTAGTAAATATCTACGCCCCAAACACGGATGATCCATCTTTCTTTGTTGATATTGAAAATAATGTACAAGCCTTTACAACATCTGGTTTATATTATAAGTGTCATTGTAGGGGATTTTAACACTGTATTGGATGTTAAAATGGACAGAGCTGGGCACCAAGTCTCCAATTACCATCCAAAAAGCCTTTTGGCCATTAACTCTCTTTGTGCTAATCTAGATTTAATTGATGCTTATCGATATAAACACCCAACAGCCGTACGTTACACATGGAGACGCCGACTTCAGGCTAGTCGAATAGATTATTTTTTGACATCATTCTCGTTAATCTCTTTTGTAGAAAAAATTTGTATAGAAGATAGTTTGAGATCGGATCATTTCTTAATTGGCCTTTCCTTGACCACGTCTGATACACCCCGAGGTCCTGGTTATTGGAGACTTAACCAAGAGATTCTCAATGACCCAGTTTTTGTTAGAGAAACCTCAAACTTTATCACTGAGTTTTTCCTATTTAATCGTAATTCGGCAAACCCACATATTGTGTGGGAAGCGTTCAAGTGCGCCGTTCGCGGCCACATAATTAAGTTCTCATCTTGGAAATCTAAACAAAGTCGGAATACTGAGGTTTCTCTCTCGTGTGAGATTAACAGCCTGCAAGAAGCATTAGACATATTTCCCGATAATGAAATCTTTGACAAGCTAGAGTCCATTCCAAGACACCATGAGGGTTTTTAGGCGATATTTATAATTAGTCTGAATTATTTTGAATAAAAGAATATCTGAGCCACAATAATTAAATTATTTTCAAAAAATTGACTAAGAAAATACTCATTTATTTGAATTTCTTTGAATATTTTAGAAACATTTTGAAAGTAACTGTACAAAAATATCTTTATTTAGAATAATTGTGAAACCTCTCTGTGATTATTTCACATTTACAAATATTTACAAAAAATGGTAAACCTGGCCAAATGGTAAAATTAGTTTATTGCCCCCATAAAAGTAAGCCCTATTGTTGCATCTGTATATTTTTAGATTTCACTGCTGAGCACTGGTGGATCCTTTGTGGTAGGCTATTGTTGCATGGCACACAACCATACTTTGCAAGGATGTGTGAATTGCTATCTTCCCAGCCCACCGAACCATTTACAAAAAATGGTAGAAAATGGTAAATAATGGTAGAATGCTGTTATCATTATTTAGAAACCATTAGAAGTATCCAATTCCACACCATGAATATTTCCAAAGTTTTACAGGACCAGGGAAATATTTATAAAGTTGAAACAGTGTTAAAAATATTTCTGATGTATCAAATGTCCTAGACATATAATTACAAAACTTTAAAATCAATTCTAAACAATGGCAACAAACATCCGCATGGTGTCTTGGAATGGACTCTACAGTGTAAAAAACAGGAATTGGAATTATTTTACCAAACGAAATCTAATAACCTAATTATGAGCAGACGTGCCAGGTGGATGGAACAAGGAGAAAAATGCACAAAATTCTTTATGACTCTTAACAGTAGAGGGAGGGTAAGAAAGAATATGACAAAATTTGTTAAGTCAGATGGTTCTGTAGCCCTCGATCCTGAGGATGACTCTTAGTACACCAAACAAGATTTTATGCTGATCTTTACTCATTTAAAGAGCCCCCTATGTCGTTAGATAGTGAGGTTTTTAGACCTTTCTTTCCTGAACCGCCCCCAGTAAATTTGTCCCCCGGCCAGTGTGACACCTGCGAAAAACCTATTTCAGAATTTGAATTACAAAAAGCAATTGAGTCCTTCTCCTCAGGAAGGTCACCCGGTCTGGACGGCCTTCCCGTTGAATTTTATAAGATTTTTTTTCATTGTTTGAAGCAACCACTGTTGGCTTCTTTCAATTATTCATTTCGGGTGGGACATTTGTCTGATAGCCAAAAAATAGGTCTAATTACTTTACTCCTTAAGCAGGACTCCACAGGGAAGGATAAGGACCCCTCATTCATTACAAATTGGCGACCGATAACTTTATTGAATTGTGATACCCGTATACTATCCAAATGCATGGCCCTTCGCATTAAAAATGTTATCTCAGATCTCGTTTCTTTTGATCAGACTGGTTTTATGAAAGGGCGATGTATTAGTGATACTATACGGAGACTATTAGAAATCATAGAATATTACGACAAAAATGAAATTCCGGGATTAATATTTAGTGCTGATTTTGAAAAAGCATTTGATACTATAAGACAAGATTTTATTATTAGGGTTTTGGAGTATTTTGGTTTCGGCGACAATTTTATTGCGTGGATAAAACTTTTATATAACGATACTTTCAGTCAAATTATTAATAACGGCCATATTTCTAGTGCTTTCCCCCTGAACCGTGGAGTCCGGCAAGGATGCCCCATCTCCCCTTATCTGTTTGTGTTAGCTGTAGAATTACTTGCCATTAAAGTTAAAAATAACATGGAAATTAAGGGTCTAAGAACATATGGTCTTGAAACTAAAATTTTACAATTTGCCGATGACTCGAATTTCCCCCTTGTCCCAAAGCTTGACTCGCTGTATGCACTAGTGAAAGACTTAGAAGATTTTGCACTGTTGTCAGGTTTAATGCCCAACTTTGATAAATGTATGATAATTCGTATAGGTTCCTTAACAGACAGCAACTTTTTTTTACCGTGTTCTTTACCCTTACTATGGACCGACGGCCCCGTAGATATTTTAGGGATTCATATCCCAAAAAAATTATCGGATATTGTAAATATTAACTTTGACAGAAAAGAGAGAAAAATAGATAAAATTTTAAATCCCTGGAAAGGGAAATTTCTTTCTCTGTTAGGGAAGATTACCCTTATTAACTCGTTAGTAGTGTCACAATTTATATTTCTATTTCAGTCTCTTCCGTCCCCACCTCCTGCCTTTTTCGACAGATACGAGAAAAAAATATTTCAGTTTTTGTGGGGAGGGGGGCCAGAACGAGTAAAAAGGAAAACATTATATAATCTTTATGAACAGGGGGGCCTTAAACTCAGAAACTTGCGGGCTGTTGATCTGACAATGAAGGCGTCTTGGATGCCCAAGATATATCATAATGAAAAGTGGTTTTGTTCAAAATTGTTGTTTTCTTCTAGTCCTTTATTTACTACGAATACGTTTCCATTTTGCCAGCTTACACCCAGTGATTTTGAAACGTTGGTAAAAGAGAAAGCTCCAATCAGTGTATTTTATAGACAAGTCCTCCAAGCATGGCTGAAGTTCCAACTACGTCCCCCTGAGAATGCCCTTGAAGTGAAGCAGCAACTACTTTGTCTAAATTCCCAAATATGTATTGGTGGAAAACCATTATTTTCAATGTCGTTCTATAATAGGGGGGTCCTTTTCGTAAATGACATTCTTGACACAGCAAATAATTTTTTATCCTTTCAAAATTATGTTTTGAAATTTGGTGACACCTGTTCGGAGTTTGTTTATAATCAAATTATTTCTGCCATTCCCTTACCCTGGAAAAATCTTCTGAAGCAGGTGTCACCAAATTTAAGTGTTTGTATCCCCGTCTGTAGAGGCATAGGCTGGCTTCATCAATCGAATATTAACAAAAATCTTTATTCCTTTTTTATGCATGAGGCCAGGCTATGGGGTTCTTCAGACAGAGTGCAATACTATTGGGAAGATTATTTCAATATTCCAGTTATGTGGAAAAAAGTATATAGTTTGACATATAAAATCTCTATTGACTCCCACATGCGTATGTTCCAGTACAAATTATTATTTAAATATTTAACAACAAATCAAGTATTACACAGGTGGGGGTTAATAGAGTCCCCTTTATGTAGCTTATGTAAAGAAGAGGAAGAATCCTCCATCCATTTATTTTGGGACTGTAGGTTTGCAGCACTTTTTTGGCAACAGGTGGAAGAATGGTACTTCAGCCATACTGGTGATCATTTACATGTTAGTCTTTGTAATGTTATTTTGGGGGATTTGAGTGATCGGTGTCCAGCTCTGTCCAACCTTATTTTTCTCTTGGGAAAACAGTTTATCTTTAGAAACCGACACTGGTGTATTAATATAAAATCATTTATTTCTTATATTACATATTACTTTAAGTTAGAATCAATCATCTCTAACCGTACGGGCAAAACAAAAAAACACATGGGAAAATGGGGAAAACTTGTGGGTTTACTTTCGTTATCTGCATGAAGAAATTGTGTGCAATTGGGGTTGCATTGCTTTCTTGACAATACTTTGTTATATTATCTACATTGTTCACTGGTTTTATTTAGTTTTTGTTGTTACGCATGTGCTTTCAGTTAACTTGTTTTATATGCCATGCTCCATTTGTTTTCATTTTTGTTTGAAGAAAACAATAAAAAGAATGATTTAAAAAAAAAAAAAACAGTGCTTTTTCGCGTTACGTATACGCGGCTACCGCGAAATTAAATCCCTGCGAACTTAAATGCATTTACAGTATCAAATAGTAATGGTGGCAACGATTTCCACTCTACGTTAGTTCTGGGGTTCTACTTTGACCCCCTTGACCCTGCACTGAACCCCTTGCCCTACTTACAGTGTCCAATTGTCCCAATTACTGTGTGAAATATATACTGTAGTATACATAGTGTAACCTTTGTCCAGAGGCCCTTACATAAGATTTTGTCCAGTTACACAGTGCACTGTACAAAAGTTTTAAACAAGACTGTCCAACTGCGATTCAGACAGACAAAGAAACAACAGTTTCGGTAAGAAGACTTACCGATTCTCCTCTTTCGCTTTACTCCATCAGGACCACCATACAACACGTTGGTCAGCTTTTCTACGTCAAAACTGGCCCGACTTCTCTCTCTGACCAGATCTGGGTTCACAAGTTGCGCCATGTTTACAAGTCAAAGGTTGCTGACAAGTCCACTGTGAACAGGTGAGAAAAACTATTTTGTTATTCCGAAATAAAAACCGACTAACTACAATAATTCGTGATACAATGCAATATTAAAAATTTTTTTAAGATTAAATGGGTAAATATGTTCCTAGTTTTGAGCAAAATCGCATATTAAACTTTTTTACAGAAAAGTAAACACCCCTGTATTTAATCTTAATCGTTTCTCCTCAATTCAAGATGGCGGACGTTGTGATCGTGTCGGCGGTTCGCACTCCAGTTGGTAAAACCGGTCTTTTTTCTGCCTTTCTTGTCAATTCTATGAAACAAAACTTCTCCAGCTCAAGCTTTAGACTATATATAACTAGAAGAGCCCGTATGTGTTGTATTTAGACTGTTCTTTTGCGTTTTGAGGCCGTTTTAAGACTGTGTTTGTTAAAGTTCGTCTGCTAGCACAACATTCTGCTCTCTGATTGGTTGAGAAAGATGGTGTGCCTGATCATCCGATTCAAGAACAATGATTATCGCTTTCCTCCATTTACAAATTTTGTTCACTCTCATCATTGTATGATAAATGGTATACAAAATTATTCAAATGTGCCACTTTTTAAAAGAAAAAATGTCAGTAATTTATGTTCCTGTGAAAAGAACTCCTATTGCGATAGGATGAATTAAGTCAAGAATTAAGGTTTGAATCAGTATATAGAAGAATCAATGCAAAAGCTCAATTAACGGTATTGTGGTCAACTTTGGAACAAACCTTACTGAAATTCTGGGTTTGATCCGCAGTCTTTTTATTCCTTTTTTTTAACACCCAATTTTTATTGTTCTTGTTCAGAAATGTAAGCAAATTTGGTCTTCTTTTTGCACTACTTTGTATTGTCCACAGGGTTAGGGTTTATAGGATCATGTGGTATTTTCACATCCCTTAACTGCTGTAAATAGGGCCATAATTTGATATTGACAGGAAAATACAATCAATAGTACCAAGACAGTTTTGTTGACAGGAACAATATCCTGTCAATGATACCATAAAATTCGTTTTGACAGAAACAATTATGCCACAAATAATGCCACAAAATCTTTTTGACTGTCTTTATCCTGTTAATACCCTCTGCCTTTAAGAAATTGAATTACACTTTATATATCAAAAATAAAGGTATACAAACAAGTACTAAGTACATATGTAGAGGCACTGGACCTCTGGAATTACTCTTACGTACTCCGAGATGACAAGGAGAGAGCTACGCGGTTTGGGGCATGTGATGTCTTTATTCTGCTCTGTGCGTAGACTGGTAGAGGCTTATAGGTTGTGCAAAGACATCAACGGCCTAAGACCAAGGTCTTGCCGATTACAACAAACAATGTAGGGTCTAAGACCAGGATCTTGGCTTTAACAACAAACAATGCAGTGAATGTACATATACATGTAGGGGAACGGTTTGACATTCTTTGAAAGGATAAATTCAATGCGACAAGGGTGGGATGGTGGGTAAGCGAGAGGCGAGCCCTGCCGACCCAGACGGCGGATGTCGCTCAGTGAGGTCAAAGGTCACTTCCTTCAGAGAAATTCCACACGATTGCTCTACTACTAGCAATCCTAACATAATTACTCTTACGTACACCGAGATGACACAAGGAGAGAGCTAAGCGGTTTGGGGCATGTGATGTCTTTATTCTGCTCTGTGCGTAGACTGGTAGAGGCTTATAGGTTGTGCAAAGACATCAACGGCCAAGCCGAACGTAGTGAGGTGGCCCCAAACCGCGTAGCGGAAATGTGTGGAGAATAGTATTGTTATTGTAGTTAAGTATAGAGCATATAAATTTACAGTTCAGCTTTCAAAGAAACAGTCCAGGACTGGAGAAGATCGCCCTGCAGAACGCCGCTGGGCACTGTGTGAAACAGCGTAGACTCGGGCCGTAAACACTTGCGTCGGCGCGGTGAGTCTAACTTAGTACTGCGAAGTGAGGGGTCCTGAGGGTCTTCGGCACACCGCTGGAGCTTGTCTCCTGGAGTTGTCGATTGTGAAGGAACGCAGGGTCAGTGGCGTCAGGGTGCAGGCCCGAGCTGGTGAAGATCGCACTGCAGAACTCCGCCTGGCACTTGCGAGCATTAACAGTAGAGGCTAGCCCGAGAGCGGATGCAACGGCGCGTAGCTCTAGCTGGAGTGCTGCGAAGTGGGGGGTCCCGAGGGTCTTCAGCATGCTGCTGTAGGTGCCCACCAACTTCCTACTGTCTGGTCCCTGTAGGTACGGGCGGGACGGGGAAAGGCTGAGGGGTAAGGAAGTGTCGTTCGAGATGTTTACGAAGTTGCCGCCGGTAGGAACATGGCTGCCGAAATCACGGACGCCTCGCGAGAACGAAAAGGGCGCGAAATTTCGCGAGAGTTCGGGGAAGTTGTTGGGGTGGAGGGCGGTAATTCCAGTAGCAGTTTGGTCTCTAGCTAGGCCGTACGGCCCCTATGAGAGCAGGTATGTCCACCGTGGGATCTGCAAGGTCTTCTGAGTCCTAGTTTCAGTGACGTGATGTTTCGGAGCCCTGGGTGGAGCGAGCTGCTGACCGTCGAAAGTGGCTAGATCGATGGCGTGGTGTTCCAACAGCTCGCCCGTCGTGGTGAAGCGCTCTATCGGCCGATTCCAAGGGGAATCCGGTGGTCCCACCTCGTTTGCTGGCAGGGTCGTGTGCCTCAGTAGTTAAGACACGTTGTACACTTGGTATGTAACATGTGTAGCTTATTTAGCACCTCTAACTGTTTAACATATTAGACTAACACGCATGCGTATATGACGTAGCAAGAGACGCCCAAGAGAGAACCTCCACAGACAAAGACGTCTGTGCGGAGACCTGAAGAATAAACAGCTTGAAAGTGCATACTGGCCTGGTGTCATCTTAATGGACTCTCACCAAGAGGTAGAAGGACGGTCCAAGAACAGATAGGACAAGTTACATGGTGTTCAGAAGAGGGATTCGACCCACAACGTTGAAAAGAGACGAGGGGTTTTGGCGCGCAAAGAGAGAGGTCTGGATAGGACAGAGTTCCTGCAGCCGTTTGGTTATCACCACAGGTACGTGCCTAGAATCCGACAAGCTCCAGAAAGGTTCACCAAGAGGGCAGAACCAACAAGGGTGAGAAATCCAACAAGCGTTGATTAGAGAGCAGGGCAAAGGTCAACAGCTCATCCGTCAACTCCACAGCTGCATCCTTAAAGAGCAAGGCAAAGGTCCACAGCTCATCCATCAACTTCACAGCTGCATCCTCAAAGGGCAACAAAGGTGACAGAGCATCAATCAAGACTCTAGTTAGCAGCTTGTTCAGTTGACAACTTAACAACAATGGCGGAAGGCAGTAGTTTGAGACAGCCAGCCTGCCTAGATATTAATGCAAGGAATCTTAACGTAGAGTGGAAGAAATGGAAGGAGGAGGCACTACTGTACATTGACCTGACTGTGTCAGATGATGCCAAGAAACGCAGAAAAACGTTGCGGTATCTTATGGGTGACCAGGCACGTAAAGTCCATGATACCTTGAACATCCACAAAGCAGATAATGATGGGAACATGGTGGCGGTTGACAAAGAAGAACAAACCGTCGAACAGATTGTAGAAGCATTCGACAAATACTGCAACCCAAAACAAAACGAAACCATTGAAAGGTACAAGTTCTTTACCAGAGCACAGCAAGCGGGTGAAGCGTTTGACGCATACGCCACTCATCTCCGAAACCTAGCAAAAGATTGCGGGTTTGGAGCGATCGAGGAGTCACTGATCCGAGACAGGATCATTTGTGGACTCAACGATGCCAAGATAAGGGAGAGGCTACTGCGTGAGAAAGACTTGACCCTTGACAAATGTGAGGAGATATCCGTGCTTCAGAGATCTCCATGCAAAATGTGAGGATGATAGGGCCAACGGCCGTACATGCTGTCCAACAGAGAACACAAGGCAACACCCCAGAAGCTTATGACCAACTGGTAGGTACTGTGGAAAGAGACACCGACAGCAGAGAGAGGCTTGCCCAGCGTATGGCAAACAGTGCTTGAAATGTAAGGGCCAAAATCATTTCGCAAAGGTGTGTAAGAGTGCCGACAAGAGACCTCGACAGGTTGGGAAGGCACAAGCTCACGCCAGGAAGACAAAAGTCCACGCTCTGGAAGAAGATGACTATGTGATGACCATCACAGATGCAAGACTACGCTCCGAGAACACGTTCAGTATGTCCCACCCAAAGTATGCAAAGCAAGTGCATGCTAAGATGAAGTTAGAAGGACGCATGGTCAACTTTCAGCTTGACCTTGGAGCAACGTGTAATGTGATGCCGAAGCAGACATTGCTCAGAAACAAGATACAGTACAAGACAAGTGGAGCACGGAGAGTGTTGAAGATGTACAATAACTCAGAGATAGTGTCAGAGGGAGAGACTGACCTGAAGATGATCAACCCCAAGACTGGGAAGAGGTATGTGGTGAACTTTGTGGTCATTGACTCAGACAGTATGCCGTTGCTTGGAGCGAACGCCATACAGCAGATTGGAGTAGTGACTGTTCATTACGATAAAATCCTAGCGATCCGTGGTAGCATACCCATGGATGAGACATGCATCGTCAACAAGCCGTTGACAAAGGAGAGTCTGATCCAAGAATACAAAGATGTATTCACTGGGTTAGGAAGGCTGCCAGGAGAATGTCATCTAGAAACAGATGACAGCATCACACCTGTTGTACATCCGCCGAGAAGAGTGCCAGTTGCAGTGAAAGAGCAACTGAAGGATACACTGGATAGGATGACTGAAGAAGGCGTCATAGAACCAGTAGAGGTTCCCACACCATGGGTGTCAAGTCTAGTCACAGTGAAGAAGCCATCTGGGAAGCTGAGGATATGCATTGATCCCAGAGACTTGAACAACGCCCTGAAGAGAAGTCATTACCCAGCACCGACGATTGAAGACATAGTGCCTGAACTGACAACTGCCAAAGTGTTCAGCGTACTGGATGCGAAGAATGGGTATTGGCAGGTGATGCTGGATGAAGAAAGCTCAGCACTCACGACGTTCAATACGCCGAATGGCCGGTACAAATGGAAACGCCTACCATTTGGCCTGAAATCTAGTCCGGAAGAATTCCAGCGACGGTTAGACCAAGCTCTTGAATGTCTTCATGGAGTTAAGCCCGTCGTGGACGACATATTGGTTTGGGGTGAAGGTGAAACCATGGAGGAAGCCACCCTAGATCATGACAAGAACTTGAGAGGTCTCATGCAGAGATGCAGAGAGAGGGGTCTGAAACTGAATGCAGAAAAGGTTCAGCTGAGAACGCAAGAAGTACCTTTTCACGGTCATCTCATCACTAGCGAAGGGTTGAAGCTAGACCCAGGTAAAGTGAAGGCAGTGAGGGAGATGCCAAAGCCAGAAGATGCACAAGCAGTTCAGAGGCTGATAGGTTTCGTGACCTACCTCAGCAAGTTTCTACCACAACTGAGCGACGTGTGTGAGCCACTGAGGAAGCTGACCCTGAAGGACAGCGAGTGGGCGTGGCTGGACACACACGACAGGGCCCTGGAGAAGATAAAAGAGATGGTATCCACGGCACCTGTGTTAGCATTCTACGACAAGACGCAAGAGTTGACACTGCAGACAGATGCCTCGAGCACAGGACTTGGAGCAGCTCTCACTCAAAACGGACAGCCGATAGCATACGCCAGCCGTGCGCTGACCGACACGGAAACGAGGTATGCCCAAATTGAGAAGGAGATGCTGAGTGTCACCTACGGATTGGAGAAGTTCCATCAATACACGTATGGCAGGAAAGTAAATGTGCAAACAGATCACAAGCCGCTCGAGATGATCGTGTTGAAGCCACTTCATGTAGCTCCCAAGCGCCTCCAGCGCATGATGATGCGCCTACAGCAGTATGACGTGACGGTAGCATACAAACCTGGAAAGGAAATGTATCTGGCAGACACACTGAGTCGAGCCTACCTACCGACCGAAGGGGAGAGAAGCTTAGCAGAGATGGAAGCTGAGCAAGTCAACACGATCAGCGACTCCATATCAGCACCAACACTAGAAGAGATCCGTGAGCACACAAGCAGAGACCCAGAGATGAAGATGCTGATGATGCACATCAGAAAAGGGTTTCCAGAGAAAAGAAACATGCCTAAGAAACTGATGCCGTACTACCACGTGCGTCATGAGCTCAGCACACAGGATGGACTGGTACTGAGGGGAAACCGTGCCACCATACCGAAGTCCCTTAGGAGGCAGATGCTGACACGAATACATGCCTCGCACATGGGTACAGAAGCATGTTTGAGATATGCAAAGGAATGCATATACTGGCCAGGCATGAATGCGGAAGTCACAGACTATGTGACGAAATGTGACGTGTGCCAAACAGTCGGAACCAGACAGCAGAAAGAGACTCTGGTACCACATCCAGTTCCAATGCGACCATGGGAGAAAGTGGGCATAGACATGTTCAACTTCCATGGAAGAGAGTACCTGATCACAGTGGATTATTTCTCAAACTTCTTTGAGATTGACACCTGTGAAGAAACTTCAAGATCGACCACCATCATAAAGAAGCTGAAGATGCAGTTCTCCAGACATGGCATCCCGGACATTGTCATGAGTGACAACGGACCTCAGTTTGCGTCCGCCGAGTTCGCGACATTTGCCAAAGAGTGGAAATTCCAACACATAACATCATCCCCAGGATATCCACAAAGTAATGGAAAAGCAGAGAATGCAGTGAAAACAGCAAAGAAGATGATGGAGAAGGCGCAGATGGCAAAGATGGATCCGTACTTGGCCTTGCTGGACTTAAGAAACACGCCGACACAAGGTGTCAACAGCAGTCCAGTGCAGAGGTTGTTTGGTAGGAGAACAAGAACAACCATACCGATGACCAACGAGCTCCTCACACCAGAGGTGCAGAAAGATGTCCCAAAGAAACTCAGAAACGAGAAAGAAAAACAACGCCGCTACTACAATAGGCAGGCGCGAGATCTGCCAAGGTTGAGCATCGGAGACGTTGTGCGATGTCAGCCACATGGAACCAATACTAATCGTTGGAAGAAAGGCACAGTGGTAGCAGAAGTAGGGAACCGATCGTTTGAAGTTGAAACCGAAGATGGAGGAGTGTACCGCAGAAACAGACGACATCTGCGGAAGACACCGGAAACCCCACCTGCAACAGTGGGAACAGACGACGTTGACCAGGGAGATGCTCCAGAACCAACGGTCAACGACGAACCAACAACAACTGCTGCGCAAACAACAACGAGCGCTGAGCAGACCACGACGACCAGATCTGGAAGGACTGTGCGACCACCAGCACATCTGAAGGACTTCGTAAAGTAATGCATGCATGAGAAGACAGACATATTGTAGATTTAGAGCAAGCATGTTAACTTACTAATACCCACAAGGAGCCCATTGGACCATGTCAAGAACAGAAAGAACTCTAGATAGCATAGCAACTGAGTTTGCAAAGGACATGTGATCAAGAACAAAGAAAGACTCTAAGATATGAGACAAAACATCATAGCATTGTGTAAAAGAAGTAATCTTGGAAAAGGGGATGTAACATGTGTAGCTTATCTAGCACCTCTAACTGTTTAACATATTAGACTAACACGCATGCGTATATGACGTAGCAAGAGACGCCCAAGAGAGAACCTCCACAGACAAAGACGTCTGTGCGGAGACCTGAAGAATAAACAGCTTGAAAGTGCATACTGGCCTGGTGTCATCTTAATGGACTCTCACCAAGAGGTAGAAGGACGGTCCAAGAACAGATAGGACAAGTTACAGGTAGAGCTCTTGATGAGAACTAAAACCAGGAAATTTTTGGATGAAAAGATAAGCGAGAGGCGAGCCCTGCCGACCCAGACGGCGGATGTCGCTCAGTGAGGTCAAAGGTCACTTCCTTCAGAGAAATTCCACACGATTGCTCTACTACTAGCAATCCTGACATGAAGAGCAGCTATAAAGGCCGACAGGGCCATCCAGTCAAAATAAAGGTTTATAATGTATGTAACACTATGTATGATTTTAATGTTGGACTAACCTTTGCGTATTTTAATGTAGGGTCTTTCAATGGCAGTCTGTCCAGTCTGGCTGCCCATGAACTTGGCAGTGTGGCCATCAGGGAGGCTCTCAGCAGGGCCAAGGTCAAGGGTGAAGATGTGTCAGAGGTCATTATGGGACAGGCTCTGAGTGCAGGTGAGCTTTCAGTTCAAATTTCATACGTAAACATCAGTCAGAGTATATTACGTTATGTATGCCTTAGCATTATATTCAAGGTTTGTCATATGCATGGTCAAGGTTTTAAATGTGGTGCCATCGTGTTGTGAAATTGGTAGGATCTTTGGCCCAAACACCAGAGGTCCTGGGTTCGAACCCACTGATAAGCCCCGATGTTATGCCCTTGGGAAAGGTACTCTATACATGACTTTCTTACTTCACTCAGGTGTAAATGAGTACCTAGCTCTTGGTAGTGTTGTCCCTCAGATATGACATTAAATGGAGTTCCTATATGTTTGGAAGAGCCACACTTCAAGCAATATAAGATACATCACTAAAACTACAATATGCATGGTTACGTTTATTTCCTTCTTGCAGGTCAGGGTCAAAACCCAGCCCGCCAGGCGAGCATGGGTGCTTCCCTACCCCACACAGTCCCAGCGTGGGGGGTGAACATGCTGTGTGGGTCGGGGCTGAAGGCTGTAGCGGTGGGGGTACAGGCCATCAGGAATGGGGATGCCAGCGTAGTGGTAGCAGGGGGTCAGGAGAGCATGAGCAAGGTGAGTGCAAGGTGTTGGTCAGTTTCTTTGTGGGTTTGCGGCCTGTCTACCTGGCCTGGCAATCACGTCAGGTTACTGAAATTCCCCCATATTCATACCCCTGAATTTTGCTGGTGGACAGGCCAGGTAGACAGGCAGAGCCTTTTCCGCAAACCTGTTGATTTCTTTTAGTTTCATGGAGATTCAAAATGATAGACTTTTAAAGTTCTTAAAACACCAATAACTTGTACCAAAATACAATACTTAACTGATTATACTGGAACAAACGTGCATGTTGATTTAATGATTGGATGTGACATATATATAATCAAAATTTTGCAATTTGATGCCATAAGCACCAAGCATTAAAATGTATATTATGAAAAAAAATTCCAACACAGTGACTAATATTTCATAGCAGTACCTTAAAAATGACCATATCTTCCAGAGTGATGATAACTAATATACACACAAATTAAACTGAGTGAGAGTGTGAAAATAAAATACCATTTTGTATTAACATAATTTTGAAACTGAGTTGTGTTTCATTCCTTGTTGTTTTGTTCATCACTTTAGAAAAATAATGATTTGCCCCACCCCCCTTCCGCAGGCCCCCCACTGTGTCCACATGAGGTCAGGGGTCAAGTTCGGAGACGTCCATCTTGTGGACACCATGTTGAGTGATGGACTCATGGATGCTTTCAACAACTACCACATGGGGATCACAGGTATATTCAATTTGAATCATTTCCTGTTACTTCATAATCCGTGAAAATGGAGCTATTGTACATAATAAGTCAGTATGTTTGTCATGGTGTGTGTCTGCATTTGGGCAACCTGCCAGGATGTACGGTAGAAATGGTGTAATGGGATACTTGGAGAATTGGATGATTGTCTAGTTACTTTGGCTCTGCTCTAATGTGTTGTATATAGACTGGTATAGGAAGCAATGACTATACCCATTGTATGTCTGGGTATTAGCAATACCCATTCAGAGGTTGTTGCATCCAGCTAGCAAGCAGTCCACCATCATATTAACCCTTCAAATCTTAACCCTTGTCCTGCTGGCTTTCTATACCAAAACTCGCCCCCACTGCTGGGGTTCCCAGACCCCTTTGAAACAAAGGGTACTAGTTGGATTTTGCTTATTTTCAGTTACTTTACCTTACACTAACCCCATAAAAGTATATATCATTGTAAAGCTAACAATGTGTACTTTCAAGAAATGTTGCATACATTTACAATTCTATCAGTCATAAGGGTTTACAGTGGCAATAAAACAATAAAACACACTTTTTCATTAAACTTTTGTATTCTACTTTCATATCATACATTTCCAGTGTCAATTTCTTGACTACAATCTATCTTAAGACTTCTGACAACATTTTCTTGCCCATGTGAGAAAAAAGAGTCATGCAGGTATTGCTACAGGTGAGTTAATGATTGGACATTGTCCTTGGTGCTGAACTGGCTTTTCTGTCTAACTACTATCCCTTCAGTGTTGAATAAACTTCATTCTGACATTGTCTGGCAAGTGAAATAAAAGCTTGTTGTACCATAAATTCAAGCTTGCTGTCTCTACTTTGCTTGAGAGTCTAAGTTAAGTTATCTGCACCTAATATATTTATCATAAAGTCATAAAAAGCAATAAAAAATAGATTAGTCCACAATATGTCACAATCATCTCTACAGCACCAGTACAAAAACTTTTGACACCAGTACAAAGTTATTGAGGAGTCCTGGGGACATGACAACGATACATGGGAGGTAAGAAAATAAACAGGTATTGCTACAGGTAAGTTAATGATTGAACATTGTCCTTGGTGCTGAATGGAGTATAATCACTTTTCTTGTAGCATTGAATAAACTTGGTTGTGACATTGTCTGGCAAGTGGAATATAAGCTTGCTGTACATCAAATTAAAGCCTACAGTCACTATATTGCTTGAGAGTCTATGTTAAGTTGTTTCCACCTATTCTATTGATCATTAAGTCATAAAAAGCAATAAAAGGTAGATTTTGTCCATAATCTCTCATACTAAGCTCTACAGTACCAGTAAGATAACTTGTGACAACCGTACAAAGTTCCTGAGGAGTCCGGAGGACATGACAACAAAAAACGAGGTAAGAAAATAGATTCCCACTTCTTGAGGGGCCTACGTCATCACTCCGACTTGTTCCGGGGCCCCGGCTGTGTCAGCGCCCGGCCTCGCACAGCTGCCCCCCTCCCCCTCGGTCCCGACTGCATCCCCGACCCGGTTCCTGGCCTCCTCGGTCTTGTGCACGGCCTCTCGCCCGACCACAGCCATGGTCACCAGTCTGTTCCATCCGCCCCACAAATTGAGCACTATAGGAGCCCCATGCATTCTGTAGCACGCCAAACTTGCCCAGATGTCGTCGTCTCAGCTACTCCACTACTTTCCTTGGATTCTCTGCCCAAATCAGGTAAAATGGGATCGGAATCCTTCCATCAAGTATTCGGTGTGACTCTCCGATACCATAAATCGCGGCATTTTTACGTTAAATACTAAAATTTTCCACCGAAAACAGCCAAAACACTTCCGCGTCTAGCAGACGAAATGTGATGCTCATGAATATTAATTAACCTCCCAAGGGCTTCTGGGATGACGTACTTCCGGTTGCGTAACAGGTCGTTGACCCCTGACCCCTGACCCGTAACGCCCGCTACCTAATTGGGTTCCCGCCACTACCACACGCGAGTGCTACGTACGTATCCCAGACATACCCCCCAAACTACAATAGTGTTGCGCCGCAAATAGAACATGCATGTGCAACAACACAATTGTAGCGCGCCGCAGGACTAGGGTTAAAGGTCGACCTACACCTTGCCTGCCAAACATAGATTAATATAGGAAACACTTGCAATTGGAGGGGTAAAATAAATTCAGTTACTCACAGGAGATCAATATTGTTTTGTTTTGACAAGGTTCTAAATATTATCATATGGTACAAACCACTGTAGGAAGACACCCCCTTCCTGAAAATAGATTTAGTATAGTCCATATGGGTTTAATGTGTTTATAAAGCTGTGATTTATAAAGAGAAAAGGGAAGGCTAGGGAAGAATCACTAACACCTGTGGTAGCTAAAGCCTAAAGGGCATTGAGAAATTCCCCCAAACTCTAAATATTTCCCAGAGGTATTCATCAATTTTCTGTTTTGTTTGTTTTTAGCGTGCGGTTTTCAGAGACAATGAACAAAATCGCAACTTTCTTTACCATTCCTACAGCTGAAAATGTGGCCAAGCAGTGGGGAGTGAGCCGTGAGGAACAGGACAAGTTTGCGCTGGAGTCCCAGCTGAGAACAGAGCAGGCTCAGAAGGAAGGACACTTCAGCCAGGAGATTACACCGGTCACTGTCACGTCAAGGAAAGGTGAGAGTCAAACTGAACATAGCTTCTGATTTCTGTCTAGTACATACAATAGGGGTGGGTACCAGTACAGAAACTTCAGGAGGGGGTTAAAACAGGCCATCTACATAAGAGCACACTAGCCGACACTTAACAGAAACGGGGGCCGATACCACCTGCCAAGCATCTACGATTCTTTACTTGAGTCACGTGTCCCTAGGTCACGCATACATGCTCAGAGTACACCACTCCTGACAAAGATGGAGGGGTGACAGAAAATTTGAGAGAGAAATGTTTGTGTGTTGAATGACAGTTAAAAACTTATTAACTTAAATATATTAACTTAAATATGGCTACACATTCTGATTCTTCTTTTTTTCATGCATGTCGCATTGTCTACCTGACGTACACATTCAATATAATATCCTTAAGTTTGTTTAAATAATCATTAACAAGGACTTTTTACCATTTGATCTTGTTTAACAGGTTCCGTTGAGGTAAAAGTTGATGAGTACCCCAGACCAGGCTGTGTGTTAGAGGGTATGACCAAACTCAGACCTGCCTTTGTCAAGGATGGCACAGGGACTGTCACTGCTGGCAATGCATCAGGTATGGTCTTAAATTTGATCTTAAGTTAACAATTACAAATTCTTTTCAGCTTTTCTATGTAGTAGTCTGTTGTTCGGTCACCTCCATATTTTTGTTTTTGTTTGCATTATTTATTATCTGCTTTGGTTTTGCTTTTGGGGTGACGATGATGCAGTTTGGTACTTCAGTATATTGTTACAACTGTTTCAAAACACAACCCAAAACTGGCACAAAAGTCCCCTTGAACATGACTAACAATTACATCCAGGTGTATTCTGTATAACTTGAGGTACCAGCCCAACCACAGGTACATGTAGGATTGACTGATGGCCGAAAGTTTGTGGGACTGGGCATCATATCATAGTGGGACCAAGGGTAATGCAGAAAACACAATTATTATGTTGTATTTTATAATGTCATACTAGTAGACGAGAAAACACGCATTTCAATGAAAAATGCTGCTGAAACTGAGAAAAGTTAGTGAAAAGATTGTAACAACAGGAATTCTAATCTCCTTAATGTGGTTCTCCAAATATCAGCAACGGCACACTAAGCGCACTTGTGTTTGTTTGTGTGTTTGAATTATTGACTAGAAGCCCGACTGTGATAACAGTAGAGCCCCAAGTGATACGTCAAGTTATACCGTAAGTTATCACCTGAACGTTATAGTGGCCCAGGTATGACCTTAAAGATTTCACAGCATTATTACAAACTATACCGAATCTGATTAATCTTTTGCTGCAGGTATAAATGACGGAGCAGCTGTGGTTGTACTGATGTCCGAGTCGGAAGCCCAGGCACGAGGAGTGACCCCCCTGGCCAGGGTAGTGTCCTGGGCTCAGGCTGGGGTAGACCCCTCCATCATGGGGACTGGACCCATACCTGCCATCAGGAAAGCTGTAAGTTATATCTCAGTAAAGACAATCCCTGCAGTTCCAGTGCATGCTACTAGGTGCCCCAAATTTTCTACCTCCCAATAAAGGCTAATTGTTTCACATGAAAAGACCACAGCATGTCCAGAACCAAACACACTGAAACAGAAAGGCCAGCTGCAGTATCAAGTTCAACCACCAGGAGGCCCAAAATCAAACCTGACAGTCAGAGTAACAACAGCACATACCGATGTACCGAATATCATTGCAGTAACACATTTGTTTACATTCTGGAAATATAGCACTAGACACGCACATTGCACACACATGCACATTTTCATGGAGGTAACAAGGTTCACTTCTGTTGGAATACTGTTTGGTTGTGTTTGCAACCATTACTGTAAATCAAGATTGTTTTGATGGATTTTTATATGCATTTTGGTATGTGGGTAGTTATTGGTGTTCAAGAAAAAAAAGATGGCAATTTTGGAGTATTTACTGGCACAAAAATGAAAAAAAGTGTCATTTTGGTCATCTAATTTGCATATTCATCATGAAGGAGAAAGTTGTTTTGTTGATGCTGAGGTTAATTTCATTATGTCCTTCTGGTTTGCAGTTGGAGAAAGCCAAATGGACCAAAGATGAAGTGGACTTGTTTGAACTGAACGAGGCTTTCGCTGCACAGTCACTAGCTGTTGTAAAAGATTTGGGTTTGGATTCAAGCAAGGTACGTATTCAATGAATGTTTCTGGTGGTTTTACTTTTTGGTGTGACCCTCCCACTTCAATTTTTTGACGCTGAAAATAAGTGTTTCCAAATAAGTGATGTTTTGGAAAAAGAAGTTGAACCGGGTTGTAAGTAAGAATTTGGAGCTATGTATCTTATAGACTGGAGTAGACACATGTATTGTACCGTTATACTGTTCTACACTATTTGCCCCTTTTATGTTTCTTGCAATTAAACCTTGAGCATTTTAGAATTTGAAATAAACTCACATAATTATACATTGTCAATGCAGTTTAAAGCAGAGTAGACTCATTTCTCAGCATACCACCACCTTTATCTAAGCTAAAGTTACCCATACATCATTGTGATGCGTTGGGTCTGGCACCCATCTCTGTTTTGTAGCCCTAGGGCCACACACATAGGTAATACTATAGCAGGGGGCTAGTGCACTGGTAGTGTACAGTGTGTTTAGCTTCCATACTCTTCCTCTTAGCAGAGAAAGAAAATTTGTACCACTGTTAAGAGTCCTTGGTATGACCAGGATACAGCATCCAGTCTTCCTTGGTGGTCTCCCATCCAAGCAGTGACAGGAATGCACGTTGCTTAACTTCCGAGATCAAGGAGATCGGGTGTATTTATATCTACATTTACATTGTCAATGTGTTTTATTGCCAGGTGAATGTGAGTGGAGGAGCCATAGCTATTGGCCACCCCATCGGTGCATCAGGCTCCAGAATCCTGGTCACCCTGCTGTATGCCTTACAGAGGACAGGGGGCCACAGGGGGGTGGCAGCTCTGTGTGTGGGAGGGGGGATGGGGGTAGCCATGTGTGTGGAGAGGAGTTAGACAATGAAAAAATGTGACCAAGAAAGGCATAAGTTGTATAGATTATTTGTAGTTTGCAATAAAGACTATCACAGTCAGTCAGTGGAGGACATCAGATGTCAACTCGGGACGCTTGCTGGACCCTCCTACTCCACTCCTCCCTGTCCTTCATCAGTGATCTTAGACTAAAGACTACCACATGATGTTAATTTTCAAACTAGTTCTGCTATAATATTAATGACAATAGAATACAAAATCCTGATTACATACAACCAGATAGGAACATTGTTTTATTCAATGAAGAAGACATATTGTACAATTTACCCCTCTGATGTTAGTTGATTTTAAACCTTACAAGCCATACTTCCAGTTCTTGATTCCTGCCAGGTAATCATCTTAAACTGGAAACCTATAGCTAGTGAATGACACAGCCAGTTCGGAAACTGGCACAGTGGCTTACAAAAAACGTCTTGAGAACCAATATCATAATCATAATCATTGTGATTACTAATTTGGCTGATTGCTGTTGGCAGTCTGATACCGATTTCAAGATAATTGTGGTGTTTCCTATCACATAGGTTCTCTTTAACCTGCCTTTCCCAAGGGAGCAACATCAGTGACAGGTTAGGGGATTAGAACCCGGGACCTCTTGTTTCTAAAAAAAATTCAGGCAGTAATCAAGAGTACTCCAGAACATGCCCTTTAGAACTTAATTCTGCGGAGTTGGGTCAATAATCGTGTCAATGCTAACTTAATTAGCAATGGAGCATTCCAAGCCAACAATGACAGTTGGTACCTTACATGGTGGCTGTGCTTTTGATAAATAATTTATCAGGCATTGGTCCCAACTTCAATTATTACAGATAACCATCTTCTTTGGCTTGCATGAATGTATAGCAAAATTGGTCATTGATAAGCTAACTTTATCATGTTACAGCAAATAAAATGATAGAATAAATCAGCATTACATTTGTATTTCTATTATTATAATGCTACCTGTGCTGTGTGTTATCCAGAATACCAAAATTACACAGTCAATTGAAAACTAACCCAGTATCAGTCATTGAAATTACCATCAGCATACTGTCATAAAAGGTTTCAATTAATGCATAAAAGTAATAACTAATTGAATATTGTCAATTACTTTTAAATTAGTATCAGATGATTGATAGCATATTCATGTATTTTGCAGGTGAGGTATAATTCACTTCTATGATATAATGATAAATTCAATTTTTCTACTTGAACTATTGTTTCTTTCTTTCTTCATGAATTACACTGAGAGAGCACAATTGAACAGTGTCAAAGGATTATTCAAATATATACATAACAATAAAAATTAGTTAGAAAGTAATTATTAGCAAAAAAGTACAATTTGAAAACATAAAAGACTTAACGACCCTCCCACCATTTTTTTTATGTTAATCTTCCATTTTAGGACACGCATATGTTAGTTTTCTAACGGGACAGTCGACAAATGAATTATCATCCCATGTAAGGTGCGCCCATACACCTGTTGCTCACCTCAAAACAGGTGTTAATGTAATTATGTCAGGTGCCCGTTTGTGAAAAAAAAGTGCCTGGTATATATTTGTATAAAAACATTTAGAAAATGTACGTATTTAGAATTAATGAATGGAATTTGAATACTAATCATTATAAGTATATTTTGCAGAAATGCTTGACATAAAAACACTTTAAGAATACAGTTAAAATGTTTGTATTTAACATGTATTCCTGTAATATATTCAGGCATTCTTTCCGTCCACAATGGCCACAACATATCGGAGGCTCCAAAGAATCAATCTGGTGTTCAGATTCGTAAAAATCCTGACAAGCTTCTCCCGGTTTTGACGCAAAATAAGGGGAAAATATTTTAGTCTTATCGATAATGAAACCTCGTTAGGTGCCTTTTTATCTGACCTTTTTTAAAGCAAAGGTAAAAGTTTTGTAGTATGAACGTCCACCAAACCCCTCAAACTACCCGCATGTACCTGGGTCTCATGATGATAATGATGATGATAAAAATGGCGACAACAAACGATGTAGAGTCAGGTACGGCGCCACAACCGCCTCCTCCCTCCTTTCCCAACGGCGTGACAGCACCTCCCGTCCCGCCAGATGCCTCGGAGCTCCCGCCGACGTACGAAGAAGCCGTCCACAGCCAGCCTGGAGATGCCCCTCCCTCCTACGCCTCCTTGTTCGGCGAGATACAAGACGCTAGGAGGGAGTCTGGTGGTTTCGTGGACTTCCTGAAAAAGTTGTTGGTCTTGCTAGCGGGAACCATCGGTTGTACAATCCTCCTTGGCCTCCTCATGGCAGTCCCCGTGGCTATGATCGTCCTGGGAGCCATCAACATTCACGACTGCCCTATCCAACGAATGATCCCGATCTACTTGCTCGTTTTCGGCTGTTTTGGAATCCTCAAGAACATCATCTCCCTCTACGAGCGCTACAAGAATCACAGAGAGAACGAGACCGAAAACAACGCCAAGCAGAACCCGTTGGAAGTCATGATCAACTGTTTCCTGCTCGCTTGGTTCATCGCGGGGAACTACTGGATCTATTCGGTGCACAGGGCGGTGAACATGGACGATCCGACCCACGAGTATTACTGTGACCCCACGGCATACCTGTTCGCATTCTGGGTCACAACCACGGCTTACATCTTCGTGGGGTTGCTGATCATCTGCGTGTGTTGTACAGCGTTCTGTACGTCTGTTACAACGTAGGACTTTCTGGTGTACAGCTTTTAGCACCCCCACCGGGTGACCACCCCCCCCCCCTCCTAACACTTTTGCTCCACCTGACAACCCCCCATGCTAAAAGAGCAAACAAGTATGTACTATATTGGAGTAATATACTAAACATCTACTGTCATAGCGAAAGACTGTGTGTGTGTGTTGTACAGTGTTTTGTACTTCTGTTACAACAATATTTTTCTGGTGTGTAGCCCATAGACCCCTCTCCAGTCCCCAAGCCCTCTCCCGTCCCTACCCAAGTTGACTGTATGGAAATATTTACAGGTTTGTGATAGCAGAACCTGTATTGTAATCTACTGTCATGTATGAAAGTGTGCGTG